>NC_051157.2:61143754-61298754 GCF_013339745.2 Dermacentor silvarum
CCAACTTGGTTCACTAGGCCATTCATGGTAAAATGGGTAGAGCACCGGGCTGCTTTGCTGGGGGAACCGGGTTCAAAACCAACGGTCAGACCAACTTGGTTCATTTGGCCTATAACTTTGGGTAGGTGGGGCTCTTCAATGAACCTCTTCGACGCGAACTTAAGTCAATGGATATGTGTCAATGGGTATGTACCGTCTTTCATAACAATCGTTATATCAACAATTACCCACAAACCATAAGATAAATTGCTAATTGCATTAATGTAGCCAATCATCTCGTAAGGATGGGTGCATGGCAAATTTTTTTTCTTCTGCAGGAAAGCTACCTAAACTGGATAGTATGTCGAAATGCGCTACTTCCGAGGTGTATTGTACCTATTGGCGAGCAACGCAACGAGCTACCCCATTAAGCATGCCGCAGGGTGTGTAAACAAAGGTCAGTGACCAATGGAAAACATATAGCTTTTCCCGCGCTGTCGAGAGGATACATTTAGAAGTATTTTTCAAAGAATGCATACCCGTTTTGCCATTTGCATGGTTACTGAGAGAGGCGCTAGTAGCGCTCATGTATAATGTGCACCGTGAGGAAGGGGGGCAGTATTACCTTACGCCTCGTAAAGCCACGTGCGTAACAGTCATTGCTATTGGTGAAACAGTCATTGGGGTGAGCACGTTGGTTCCAAGTTAAAGCGACCTTAACAGTGGAATTGCGGGTTTCGTGTGCTCACACATAACCTGTTGACTCCTTTCAAGCGTGAAGACGTCCACGTGTAGCGCAACACGGGCGGAAGTACTCCTCTCGACAACTATATAGTGAATCCACCTCTTGGTCAAGTTGACGTTAACGTCATGTTAAAGTCAAGTTAACGTCTTGGTAAAGTTAACGTTTATTCCCTGAGGTGCCCACTATTTCAAATGACCGAACCACCAAGGAAACAAGCGCGGACTTTGTGCTTGAAGCTCATTCCAGACAACGACAAGGGAGTGAATCGACACGTTTTCATACGGGAATAGTCTCTGTATCCTCGTATAGTTGCCGATACGCGGACGCGTCACTCCCCTGGACGGCAATTATGGGGAGCTAAAGTGGGTCTAGGCCTCCTCTTTCATGTTAACGCTAATTATCTCTTCCCTGTCAACTAATAGAGCCCCTTTTCATTCACAGTGACCGTGTCCTCACGTCTAAATCGTTGGCGGCGCGCAAAGCGCCGTGCGCGTGGAACTGCGCTCGAAAAACGCACGTATGGGCGCACACTCGACGTCTTTCCATCCCGCATCTCTCGTGTTCATTTGATGACACGCTCAAACTTCGCGGACAGGAACGCCCCGACGCCACCGCCCAGCCCTGACACGAAGCGCCGACGTCAAGCCACATGGGCGCTTCCGTCCTTGCAATAACCCCTCGGTTGGCGCCAGAAAAAACGGCGGCGGCGCGCGCGCTGAACGCGTTCCCATTCACAACGGAAGCTAAGCGTCGCGGCGACCGCCGTAGTTACACAAAGACAAGCAGAGCGCGAGAAAAACACCCCGCCATTTTCTTTCGCCTCCTTTCATATTCCGCGTCGGCCTCCGCCGAGCACGTGCTCGCATCACCGCAAGGCGTGCGTGCGTGCCGTGAAAACACTGCGCAGCTGGAGCAGCTGGTGGCGCTTGCAATGCCGACCGCTCGAGGAGGGAGGTGGGCGTATGGCGGCGTTATTATTAAGCGATAAACGACGTCTCTTTAGCGGCGGCGGTGTCAAGGCCCTCTTGCTCGCTGTTCGTCCTAGTCGCTTCCATTCGCGCACTTCCCGAGCGCCGGTGAACGTGGCCGTTGTATTGTGTAGCCGCGTTCGGTATAACATGTGGCCACGTGACCTTTTAACGACGTTTCTTTGGCTCTCTGCAAGCCTCGCACTGAGGTACATTGCTGCTGGCGCAGGTTGTTTTTGTTTCCGCTTCCAGGAGAACGGCCCAGGTTCTGTTTTGTCCACCGCGACCTTGCTAGTCGAAGCGTTCTCGTCAGAGGACGTTCGCAAGGCGGGACGACGGATATTTTTGTTTTCTCTCTTTCGTCTCTCTTCCGTGTGGGAAGCTATTCGTTGGCTTTCCTCTTCCGTGTTTTCACATTATCTTCCGTTTATGATTCTGATGGCCCGCGCGCGACCCTTTGCAATGACCTTGAATTTAAGGTTAAGTGGTGTGAAGAAGCCTTGTGCTCACTTTTGTACTGTGTAGCATAAAAGCTCAGATGCTTAGGGGTAGTCTAAACGGCTTAAATGGAGAATGTGATTTCCAGAAAAAGTAAGTTTCCTCGAGCCTAAAAGTAATCAGCTGCCGCATTTTAATGATAGTGCCACCGTATTTTGAAGTTGGATATTTAGAGGATAACAAAGATGTCGGTTGGATGGAAATATCTTCAGCGCACCACTGAAACAAGTAAACGTCTCACTAGAGTGCGGCACCAATGTCTAACCTCGCTACCTTGTTAAGTACCCATGTTTTTCAATCTCATTCCTTTCATGTGCCGCTGGTTTTCATTCATTCATTCACTTTTGTGTTGCCTGGAGAGAGAACAAGCTTTGTAGACATGTGAAGGTATAACGCTAGAAGTATTAGCAATAGATATAAAGCAGTAAATCATCAGCTGCAGGACCATTGGGCCAGCTGCAAAAGAGCATTTATCCGTGTCGAATACAGTATAACAGCAACAACGGTTGCTGTGTGCTGAACTCGACACCTTCTTATAACACACCCCTGTCGCCATCTCGAGAGAAACCGATAGGGTTCGGTAACCCGATCACATCTAGTACAGCCGGCTACAATAACTGGTGTTTCAGCGTTAAAACCCTGCAAGCACGGTCGCCCACACGTCCCAACATTTCCCGATCGCTCGCTCGCAACACCCATACGTCACCCAGAGAGCACCCAAACACGAACACGTCACGGTATCAAATGTGCCGGCGTCGAGCGGACGCCCAGACAATGGAAGCGATCCCTCGGCGTGCCAGGTCCCAAAAGAGGAGGTGGGACTGGTGCGTAACGTACTGGCCGGCGTGTAATAGTGTGTCGCTTTCGTCTCGGCATGCGTGCGTCTGTGATCCGAGCCAGTGCTGCGGTTACGTGCGCGCTCTGCGTCGTCGTCGTCGTGGTCTCGGTCGTGCTTGCGCGTCTCGCTCGTTCCGCCTTTGTGGGAGGCCAGTCGTGACCTTGGCTATCCCCCCTTCAAGCGGCGTATCAGCTGCTGCCTTCTTCTGTTGCGCAGAGGGGGAGCTCAGTAGCGGCGACCTCGGCAATGTCCTCCACAAACCAGATCTCTCCTCCCGTTCGCTGCAGCGCGACTTCGGCAAAGCCGACTGCCACTGCCGCACGAAACCAAGGGAAAATGCCTCTCATTCTCACTGCAAGGGAGAGGTTGGATGCAGGTAAAAAAAGGGGCGGCTGGGCGCGCTGCCGATCTTGGGCGACCGTGCACGTCTGCCGTCGCCGCAGCCGCCTCAAAGCCTCTCCAATTGTTCGACGCTCATGGGAATGGTCGCCGGCATGCGAGAACGCGCGCGCACGCCACGCGTGCGTCGCTCGCCCCTCGATCGACCCATATATGTGTTTTTTCTTCTTCTTTCCTTTCCTCGCGCTTGCTTCGAATGCCCGGCGCTGCTATTGAAAGTCTCAAACTCCAACTGCGCACTGCCCCGTATCTCGTCCTTCTTCTGTCTTCTGTATATACGACGAGCATCCTCCCACGTATAGTACTCGTTTCACTTGTCGTTGTTCTGTCCCGCGCGTGCTGCCGCCGTCTGTCGTCGTATTGCCGTTCTGTACTGTTCTCGAGGTCTGCTGCGTCATTGCTGACTAGCCTTTGCTTGCGATTGTGTCCGAGAAAATAGTAGCGCCAGTGTTTTGGGCCTGTCCAACGTTACACCGCACGAGTTACGCCGTAACTCGGCGGTGTGTTGCTGCCGGCCGTGACCCTTTCGGACACGGCATGTAGCACGGCGATGCTGTCTTGTGTACGGGTGCTTGCTAAAATTAGGCAGAAAGAAATGAGTGAGACGAGCGTGATTGCTAGCTTACTTTTGTTTGCACTGAGAGTAACGACATCAAAATGTTCAAGCAAGGACGTATTCTATATACATACATGTATAAGTATTTACATTTTCTTAAAACTCAAGTTTTCACTTCGGTCGTTTTCATTTAATTGACAGTGACTGAACGTTAAATGTAGCGTATGGATCGACACCGCCACTGACATCCTTTGTCCCAGTGTCATACTGCGTAAACCAATGTGAGTGACACCTAAGAAGCCGGTTAACGAGACGTAACCGTTGGACTGATCCATCAATGCAGCCTTATCACGCACTTCCTCCTCCTCTCGCATCTCAGTACGGTGCCAGTGGTGACTCCTAGAAGGCAATTTAGGACGCGAGGCGTTGTCCTCGGCGATGGCTCTAACCTCCGCCGCGAGCCGGCCAACACTTCGCATTGCGAAACGGCTCTATGACCGCCAGCCTTCGCGCGCTACGTGTTCGAAGGATTGAATGGCCGCGTGTACCGATTGCAACAGTCAGACTCTCCCTGCACGCACAAGCCATCTACGAGAGTGTACGTGCGCGTGCCGTACAGCCCCTGCCACGCCTGTGTACAAGACCGCAGGAGCGGTGCGCACTTGAGTACGTTTGCGCTGTCTGTCACAAACCGCCGGTTCGAGATGGCTCGTCTCTGAGGATGCGTTGCTTTACTCCGTTAGACAATATTACGACTATGGTGTTTCAAGCTTTACCAGGCGAGGTATGTTGCACGAGACGGTGCTGCGCAGATAATTCCGACGATTTCGCTACCTTGTCTTTGTTGTCTTACTGAATTGTCACGAAATCTTTTAGCCTAACAAAGCTTCGTTTCTACTAAACACAGAAGGTCCCGATTAAGTGCCCTGACTACAGAAGATCCCCGTGAACACAACACCTGTACGTTGTTTATTTGCGCACTGAAATAAAAGCCTTGTTGTGACGCTGAAGCTCTCTTAAGCGAGCGAGCGCGAATACCCAGCGCAGAATCGATGCGGTGAAGCCCGTTTCCGCGCTCTTGGACGAGCGTGACAGGGTCCGTGCGTAAGCCGGCGCCTTCCACGTGGACAAACACCGCGGGAGCACCGCGCGCTGATCGGAAGTGGGTCACGCGGTTGGGGGCCAGATGCCGGCCGTTCATGATCAATATTTGTCTCGGGCTAACAGCGTTGCGTATCATCAGTTCGCTTCGATGGTCCGTATCACTCTTCTTATGAGTTCCGTCCGTGGGCGAGCTCGAATGAGAACGAGCAAGTCGCTCAACCGGAGCGAATTTCGGCACTGCCTCTCCAACGAGAGGAGTTGCGCTGGAACATCCCGAACCAACGGCGCCCGTCAAAACTGTCCGTCGTTTGCAGCAGAGGGCATGTGTCGTGTTTGTCATCTTTCACGGTGTGGTGGTGCCGTTTGCAAGTAGGTTGCGGTCATGGTGCGGGCGTGTTGCGCGTGGACTCCTGTCAAAGCGCTCGCGCTTTCGGAATTTGAGCACCTTCGTTCTGCAGCTATAGCTGCTAGCGGACTTTTTTTTTTAGATGAAAATAAATAGGGAGATCATTGTCGCCGTACGCTTGCATGGGTTACTTTTCACTAGTTCTAATTAAAAATAGTATGTGTACATATGTTAGCACAGTCGGCGAATGTTGGACGTCCATGAGTATTTGCCACGCAGACTTACGATTTCTTAATAATAATAATAATAATAATAATAATAATAATAATAATAATAATAATAATAATAATAATAATAATAATAATAATAATAATAATAATAATAATAATAATAATAATAATAATAATAAACTGTCACATGCAGTTGCAAAACACCAGGCTGCACTGGAAGGAAAACGGTTAATGTAGAAAAATGGTACTGGCGACACACAAATGAATGAAGCACATATTGACTCCACACACGATGCCGTGGAGTCAGTAGATATGCAGTATCTTGCTGTCCTCAAAGAATCATTGGAGTGCACTATCTGCTTTGCGACGCTCGGTCATCATTCAGGTTTTCTCATTAAAAAAAGATTGCAGCAATGGTTAAGGCCAGGCGGGTAACCATGCAGAGCACAGAAAGGGCATCTTAGGCTCCCTCATGGACTATATGTCAAGGAAGCACAGCTGCCCATGTACATATAACCACACTCCCTCTTTAGAGCCCTGTCCCCTTCCCTACCTCCCCAGATAGTAACTACAATAGGGGAGGTCGCACCCTTGCAAATGAAATTGAAACATTTTCACTACCACCACCACCACTTGCTTCAGCTTACGGATTTCCGCAGAACTGATTTGACACATTCGGGTCTTTGATTCTGATAAAGGTGCGTGGACCGATAAACACGGCTTATAAAATATCCAAGAATGGTCACGTGCCAAGACTGCAACTGAGCGTTTACTGAAACACGGAAGAATCTACAACAGCAATATACATAGAAACTGGCTTTCCTGTGTCTTTCATTTAACACTCGGTTGTAGTCGACACACGTGTCGTGTCTTCAATCGATACCGTGTCCTTGGTTTTACGAGCTCTTCTTTCTTTCTTTTCTTTCTTTCTTTCTTTAATTTTTAAAGCAAGAACCGATACCAGCTCTCTTGGCTCACTGCTATTCGTGTGCTTTTATTCCGCAATCTGTTGGTTACTTTGCATTCACTTGCTGTCGAGCAGGCGAGCGCTTGCTCATTTTTCTTGGTTTGCTGATATTGTTGCGAACTAATAATGTGTGCCGGGCTAAGCCAAACCCGGCGTCATATCATTGGTTGTCAGTTTTCAATAGACATATGTTATTTAACAGTATTATTTAAATTGTGGGGTTTTACGTGCCAAAACCACGATATGATTATGAAGCGTGCCGTAGTGGGGGACTCCGGAATAATTTGGACCACCTGAGGTTCTTTAACGTTCACCTCAATCGAACTACACGGGCGTTTTTGCATTTCGCCCCCATCGAAAGGCGGCCGCCGTGGCCGAGATTCGATCCCGCGACCTCGTGCTCAGCAGACCAACACCATAGCCACTGAGCAACCACAGCGGGTATATTTAACTGTATTAGAAGGCTAGATTTAGAATACCCTCGCATGCGCCTGTCATTTGTTTTCCGCTTACTCATGCAAACCTTAGATGCCTGTTTAGCACTGTAGCACTGTTCCGTTATCGTTAAAAAGAAAAAAAAAATCATGCACTTACTCCTCGAATCACCCACGGGCAGTCAGATAATTAAAAAAAGGAAGCACTTTCGCTATAAAGAACCACATTTTTTAGGTTTTATTTGAGAAATAATTGAAGTTTCTTAATAAAGCCAAATGAACATGACTGTTCTGTTGTAGGCACGCAGGCGAGACCAAGGAGAACGCAGATAAAATTTTACCTAGGAGGTCGCGCACATCACTCTTATATTCAAGAGAACAAACACGCCGGTGATTTGTGTTAGGTGATTCCATTTCCGGTGTTTGACAGAGAAACTCAAACGACTATACGAGCACAGTCTTCATTGCGAAGCAGTGTGTGCCACTGTGGCCTGATAATCTCGTTGCGCAGACAACAACGGATGAAGGGCAAGGCTATCTCTGCACGCCACTTTACCCGTCTGGATAGTATGGCTTTGTTTAGAGACCGAGGTGTCCTGCATGCCAGTTTAGCTCGCTGCGCCTGAAATTGACTGACGAGAGGAGCTCAAAGTTCATACTACTTGAAGAGGGGTGATTTGTTACGCAACCACAGCACCGGTGTTCTTCCGTATACCAGGGCGGGCGAAATTATTTCGTAAGGTACAATACCCGTAATGAGCACTAGTGTCCGAGGCCTTTGGGAAAAGTAAAGAAATGTTGCCAAGACGCGACTAAACAGCGGTCCAGAGCACGTACCATCAAAACAAAAGAACGCAGGAACATGCGCGTAACAAGCGGCGTAACCCCCTGTGCGACCTCCGGCGTACACGCTACAGTTACTTTCACTATACGTCCAGTAACCGGAGCCGATTGATTGTCCTTCGACTGCTTCATTGTCCTCGCGGATGCCTCGTCGAACCCGGCACATTCCTGGATGGGGCAATTCCGGCGGCCAAAAAGCAAATGGAAAAGAACCGGGGCGAAAGGTGCGCCCCGGGAGGTCACACGACGTTGTACACGCCGGTGGCAGTGGCGGCACGTGAGTTGAGCAACGCCGGCGCGCCACCGCCCGAGGCCTGGTGTTACTCCGCCGTGCGTATTCTTTCTCTTCTTTCTTTTCTGAAACGGCGCCCCGCGCTTGTTGTTGAACGCGCTCGTTCGCATTGTCAGAGAAGAGTTCGAAAGAGAAGGACGGGAGGGTTATCGGTGCCTCCGGGTCAGGGCGGCGCTCCGCTCGCCGAATGGGTGCTTCTTTCTTCTTCACCAGACGCGGGCGCCGCGTCCCTTTGGAAATCGGCGAACGTACGAAGTGTACTACGCGACGCGGGGCCAACCTTCCGGGTCGGTCGCGAACTACGGAGGGTGCGGTGTCGTGCAGGCACGCGGGAGGGGGGCGACGTGACAGACCGGGAGAAGAGTGTACTCGTTGATGACCCTGAGTGACACCGGCACGAGGCCGCAGCCTGATGACGTCGAGAATCGCCGTGGACGACTTTGGTTCAGGTGAAACCAAAGAACTGGTGCACTGAAGACACTCACGCCTACTGAATGGCGTGATATCGCTCGCATGTTAGTGCGCCGGGGCGATTACTAAGTGTGAGTTTATTAGGAAGGTTTGATTGGATGGTAGAAGTCTGAAGTTACATGCTTCCGGCAACTGCATGGCCCCTGACAACACACACACTCACACAAAAAGAATTAACCAGTACCTTATAGAGGCTTTAGAGATAAAGCTAACCAACAGCCAAACAAACAAATAAATAAATACTACTGGTTCCAGTCTGTAGCAGTCTTGTGTCAGCGACATATTCGAGATAAATCCGCGATTGACAAGGCACCGACAGCCGCGTGGCAAAAACGTTGTGCATGTCGGGCACGTGGATGTCACTTTGTCTTCTTCCAACCTTAACTCTTACGCAACAAGTCCATATTCCCTTCCATTTAGAACAGCAATCATCTCCCTGTCATTATCTCACTTATGTCTCACGCAAGATGACAAAACAGAAAAGAGAGACAGTTAAAGAGGCAGGAGTTAACCTCACGCGCGGGCTTAAGCTAAATGGTTTGTATAGCCTAATTGGCGTAACCACACGTCAAGCGGAATCGCGTGGCGTTTGCCTCGGCACGCAATTCCTCTACCACCGCTACACTGAAACAACTAGCCAGTTGCTTACGTAATTTTTGACCTCATAAAGTACAACAATGTAGTTCGTGCGGACGCTTAGACAATCCCAAGCCAGCTGGCGCCAGACCGAGCAGTTCTTACCACAACTGAACAAGCAGGAAATAAAGCAAAATAAACGCAGTTCTTCTGGGTCGCGTAATTTCGCCCCATTATCTAGGGACGCATGCGAGAAATTTCGATGCGTTTGTTCCGCAGCGTTAGCCAGCCGCCGATCGCATGTGGCTGTGTATACCTTCTCCTTATCTGCGCAGCTTTGCTCGCACGCGTCTCCACACCGCCATACTTTAGAAGCCTTCAAGGAACCCCACGCGAGCCGCACGCCATACGAAGCGGGGACTCGCGATTGTTTTTGCGGCAAACCACCACCGAAGGTGCCGCGGTTGTTGGGCGCCGCAATTTTCTCTTTGCAGAACAAAACGCAAGCTCGGCCACGAATGTGTGTACACGAAAACCTAATCCGCGCACTCGAGCGGGCGGGCGTCGCCCGTGGGCTGGTTTAGGCGGACCGCGCCCCTGTATCGAGGCGACCTTAGAGAACCCGACGTGTCTTAAAAGCTCGGCAGGTGCTGGCCGTGCCTCCGTCTCATTGTCTGATCGGAATGGAGCGTTAAAAATGCCGCCTGCCTGCATGCCTGCCCGCCCGCGCACGCGCGGTGTATGGCGGCGAAAGCGGCCCCAAAGGTGAGGGCTGCATCGCGTGGCTGAGCCGCGGCCTTACACGACAGGCCAGAAAGAAATATCGACAGGGCCTGACGCCGCCTGCGTACTTGGCTGCTATATGCCGCGTGATTGTATACCAAGGTGATGGGGAACGGCGAATGACGTAGCCGATTCGCGCAGACATAGCATTTCACCGAGCGACGTCGTCTTTCTGCTGTCTCACAGCGGCCGGGATTCTGAAAACTGTGCAATGTCGTTACCATATATAGCTGTTTATTTTGTTTCGCTCCTTCTTGTAGTGAAATCTAGGGGTTGCCCGAGCGCTTAACACGGACACGCAGGACATCCTTCAGTAGCGGCTCTGTGCAACGGCTGCATGCTCCGGAAAGCGAACCTTTACTTCTTGAGAGAAGACGGAGCCACACCTGTGCAGGTGTGGCTCTCCTTGTCCGTTTTTTGTTTTGGCAACAAAAGTTCTTTTAAATAGGAACAAGCGCACAGCTCTTCGATTTGTTATTTACACATAAGTCATTGCCCCTATAATATATACCACATGAAAGGATATTCAGAATGAAATATCCAGCCGTCTGCCCATCCTGAAAGGAACATGCTGAGCGTGCATCCTAGGGCATTGTTTGCAGGGGACAGTTCTTGAAAGAGCAACTATCGATCGCCTTGGAAAAATAGGAGCATCAAACTGGTGGGTGCCAGCGCGCCTTTGAACGAGCTTCTCTGTTGCTCACGCAAGTGCAGGCAGTGCCCTGACGGGAAATACACGTCGCACACTCGGCTCAAAGACATCGCATCGGAGTGCCGACGACTGTTAGACCGCATTCAAAAAAGAGTGCCATCGCTCTGCCATAGGTGCTTTCTTCTTCGCTCGGCACGCAGTCCCTGCCGTGTGCGTGCGAGTCACTCGTGCGCACGCCCACCCCCGTCCGCATCGGTCGCGCGCGTTCCTCAGGGACAACCGCTTGTATCTCACAGCAATCGAAATGTGTTAGCTATCGGCGCCGCCGCTGCCGCGGCGCGAGTGCTTTGTAAACTGCCGTTGTCTGAACGGCACGGACGTCAATCTCAAGGGCGCGAGTGCGCGCTGTATATAAGAGAGCGAGCGACCACGCGCGCGCTCGCGCACCTGCTCCTCACACACACGCGAAGCTCGCGCTCGAAGAACGACCGCTCGGCTTGAAACTGGGACAGCCAGCGCGGCGTGTTTGTGGTGTGCGCGTGCGTGTGTAGGTGCGCAAGCTTGACCACTACCCCCCGTTGCTTTGCACGCGTAGCAGCCACGGCGTCGAAAGGAATGGCACTCGGAACTCCCCGCTCATTTAGTAAAACTCCTTCACCTGTTGCCTTCAGCGTGTACTTCACGAGGGCTGTAATAAATGGTCGCCACACGCGGCCCGTTGTCATCGTGTGGTTCGCCATGGGGCGGAATGCAGTGAATTACGACTTTTGATCGGTCGTCATCTGCTTTGCGCTACGTGCGTATACAGATGGCGCGCGTGGCTGGTTTGTTTGTTTGTTTGCGTTGCTTGTTTGTTTGTTTATAGGGAAGCAGGTTGGTGAATTCCTCGCTCGCTTTGCAGGCACCGTGGACGTGTCCATAGTTGCTGAGGAAAGCGGTTGGCAACCTCCAATGGCCAGTTTCATTGTGCCTGATCACTGCATGTGATGGCGAAAACGTTTTCGATGGCATGCGAATAATGCCCGCTGAACGCCAGGCAATTACTGATCGCGATGCCCGTACGCTTCGGCAAAAAAGCTTTCTCGGGCTTTAATTTCACTGCGACCTTGTCGTCTTGAGAGCGCCATCGGCGGACCATGATAAGTGTTGCATGTTGCTGCGTGCTTATCTATTCGCAACTTAATGTCCGAGTGTTGGACTGAATGTCGGCGACGGGAATCTGCACATCGTGATGTGAAGGTCAACCTCCCTGCCCGCGGCTGCACGATAGTCTGAGATATGAGCACTGCTCCATATAGAGTAGAGTCGGAAATTGTAAAGAAACGTCTTTTCCTTTTCTCTTTTGTAATGTACTTGTGTACCCTTGTAATTACCTGTACTCTTGTCGTTCTAGTTATGCGTAGCCGAGAAACGAAGTTGTACGGAAACGATGGCAAAGGACTCCAGGTTTGCCGCTATGTACACGTTGCGCACACAACGTGTACATAAAGGTCTGCTCGCCAAATGTATGCAAAGTGTAGTGCAGCCTTTTCCGCTCTATCGCGCTCGAAAATTACCCCAACTTACCGTTTTCATAAACACTGCCCGGTCGACGTTCCCCGCAGGAACCTCATAAAAATTACCCCATACGATTAATCCAGGCACGCTCAACTGAATACGCATCCATGCCAGCAGCCCATGTTCCAGGTCTTTGAAATGCGCGATATTGATCTATACGCCGGTCCTCGGAGGCCAATACTGCAATATGCAGCTGTAATCTCGCTCGCTGTTCTTTTTTTTTCCCGGACCCCGCCTCTGTTCTACAGTGCTTGTAATGCTGGCGAGCAATGGACGACAAGCCGTTCGTCCCACAAAGGCGCTCGACTGTGGCGCATCAGTTGCATTGTGTTCTGGGTCAGCTCGAAAAGCCGTCCTGCACTGACTTGCTTCGCCCCGGCGCTTGCGCGCACGAGGGCTATTTATTACGAGGCGTAAGAACGGGTGCGCTATGAGAAAATAGAAAAAAAAAAAAAAAGACGCGCGCCTTTCTTGCCTCGTAGACAAGGCGCGCGTTCCTGCATGCACGTAGTCCGTGCTTCTGCTCTTAATTTGTGCAAGTTCCCCGCCTGCTGCCGCTCCTTCGTAATTCTGCTCGAGAGGCGCCAGGTTTTCCTCGAAGGTGGTTGCAACAACGCGAAAGACGACAAACAACATGAACGGCGACGTTGACAGCAACAAAATGCCGCATTCGCGCGCTATGCTCGCTGCGAAACGGGAGCACGCGATATGTGCACGCTCCTAAATGCACTAACCACCGGCGCTTAGTGCGTTTTGTATTAGTCGGGACACTGCGCGTCAAACTGGAATGAAATAACCCAAGTTGGGGCACCGGGTACCACATCGATTGCACGATGTCTTTTATGCTCTCTTTCACGGTCTTTCTGGTGATTCGTAGTATTAATTAACTGTACATGTAACTATCTTCTGGAATCGGCGCATACCCTCAATTTGTTTTCACATTTCAAGGTGTCTTCATGTTTGCGTGGATCTTGTGTCCGTGTTCGCGGGTGTTGTGCTTGGAATGTGTCCTTCATTAGAGAGAGAAAAATAGAGAGACGCATACTTTAATGAGACGCTGGGTACATGTTATTCTGGCCGGTCGCTTGGCATGCTAAGATAGCAGGCTACGAATTACTTCCAAGTGTCCAAATACTCAGTGGGCTCGCCAATGTGCTCCTTGTGCAACGTTCCCCAGGACTTACAACATGTTTTATCTGACTGCTGTCATTACGTGTCACAGAGACGATCTCTGAAGGCCTCACTTTACTAACAGCGTGACTTGAGCTGACGTCACTAAGCTGACGTCACGTTCAGAAATGACGTCACTACACTTTTTTCTATTGGCTGCATCTATTGTTCCCTAGTTTTGAGGACAATTATCATGTCCGACAAGAGGAGTAGCCGGTGCTATTTATAGGCACCAGCATCTCCTTAAACAGAGCTAATAAAAAAATATTTAAGAAAGAACTGCTTGAATACAAGATCATAAGACTGGCTTTCTGGGGAGTTGGTACATTGTAATTCGTAAGAGTATGCCAGTATACTTTCTAATATTCTTTTCCGTTTGTTCGCATACCATTACAAATTCAATAGAAGGAAATAGTAAGAACTAGGCAGCGACTACAGCTGGATATGAAAATAACAAAGACGGATATAACAATATATTGAATACAACGAAGTAAATACAAAATTTAATTGGTCTTACATTATTTCAGCGAGTTTGTACTGCCACAGAGAAACGCAGAATTGCCGCGCGACTGGCCTGCTCGAGGCACTTTGCGTGCATTTGCGGGCTTCTGTCACGCTCGGAAAAACACTTTTATGTAGCACGTATTGAGCAACAGAAAGCTGTACGGTAGTTTTTCCTTTTGCTCTACAACTTTCTCATTGACACTTTGATAATTAGGCCAGTACTTCTCGAGTTAGATAATTAATTACAATTACCTAATTAAACCTCAGTAACGAAAAAATTACTGGCGGCAACTTCAGTGTACTGGAAACAATACACACTAGGTTTGCTTCGCGTAACACCGTTCCTCTTTTTTTAAATCATGCCACTTGATAGCTGGGACACCCGGTATATATATTCTAACCGCGATATAATATATATAAAATAAAAAAATAATAAAAAAAGAAAGAAAGGAAACTTCAGCTCGATGTACTGCATAGTAATTATTTCAGTAATTCCTTGCGTATGCGTTTATCGGAGCATCTGTAACGGAGCTATAGGCTTCGTCGTACCTGGTTTACGGATAATTATAGTGTTCGCGAGTATAGTAGTGCTAAGACCGGAATATAAATTCTTCTGACAGAAAGAGGCCTGCCACCGATCCCTCAGTGGCCTTCTGCTACAAGCAAACGAAGGGATGACTGAAATATTCTTTAAGACGTGAAAGCCACGCCGCAACAACTCAGCAACGCCGGAAACTATATATATATATATATTTATATATATAGTTGTTTAAATATATTTATATATTTAAACAGCATGCATGGGGAAAGAACTGATTACAGAATGCGACGGGTAAAAAAATAAAAATAAATTACATTTCGATGCACAGCTTACATTTGGTGCGCATCGCATATTTAAATCATATGCACAGGCTCTCTATATATCACAACCTGCACATATGCACAAATTGTCTATACACCTATAACAGACCGCGGCGCGTGTGACGATAGGTCTGAGTGCTGCTATGGCGGTGCTTGCATTACATTAGGCCGTCTCAGAAAGTGAGCACCATTGCCGCAGCACCAGAAGTGCCGTATACTTTTGCCATTGCGTCGATCAATGTCAAACCATGCCACACGCTTATCTGATCCGCTTGATTTCGATAGAGGCTGTAGGTTTATCAGCACTTCCCATTGGGCTAACGGAAGCATTGAAAACAGCTCTAAGAACGTCCTTGCGAACAGCTGCTTGTATGGGACGCGCCACCGACCCTAGGGCTGCAGCTCCGAGTGTCCTCGTCCACCCAGGCGGAAAGCCCCGTATACTACAAGGGCGAGCTGGACTTGCTCTTGTTCTCCTAATATTTCCCTCCCCTTTTCTCTTCCCCCAGTGTAGGGTAGCCAACTCGGCTCAGCCCTGGCTAACTTCCCTAGCCTTTCATTTATCATTCTCTCTTTCTCTGTACCACGTCGCATACACTACGAGCTAGCCACACACGCACAAAAAAGAGTGCACTGTCCTTTGAATGTGTGAAAAATCTTGGTCTACGCGAGCAATCACACAGAGCAACGGACCCGTCCGCGTGACGCCTCGCACGGGCAGCACAGCCGTATAGGGTCCCCCATACGCGCCCGCCCGCCATTCGTTTCCTTATTACCCACGCACGACGGTCGCAACGCGACGCGACCGCTTTCGTTGCCGAACATCTATAGCGTAGGCCAGGGCGAATGTACACTACGCCTACGCGTCGGGTGAGCGACGAGCAGAGACGCACAGCGACAGAAACACATTCGGCGCACGTCCGCGCCGTGCGCATGGCGACAGCGTCTTCCGGCGTCGCGCGTCCTGACATCTTCATTGTGGCGTGGATGATCGACTGCGGGAAGTATTAGGCTCAGCGAGGCTCACTGTGCACCCGTCGCAGTCTTCGTCGTCGTCGTCGTCTTTGCACACGACCCCATGCATGCAGAGCAATGCGGCGCTGCGAGAGAAACATATAGTCTACCGCACAAGGAACATAGGTTGGTAGCCCCCCAGCCTATCATCGCCCTGTGTCGAGAGCGAACGAAACGGGAACGAGGAACTTTCGCTTCCCCTGCGGGCATTCGAAACCGTATACGCGGGCTGGCACGTACACGGCTCTAAATTGGTGACACGCATCGCGAGACTGGCGATCTCTCGGTGGAAACGCTGCACAGGTAACGGCTGTTTGTCCCGATAAACGGCCAGGGCGCTATAGGAGACAGCTCCAGGACTTCGTGGATCCCATAACGCTTGCGCGGTTACGTTGCAGTCTAGTTAAACGAGCTTAAACTTTTCGTGAAAGCTGCTGCTAGTTGACGTTTGTAGAACGTCTCTCGGTCCGTTTCCTAAAAGAGGGAGCTATACTGTGTTGTACATGGGACGAGCTCGGTGAATATGAGTAACAGAAGCGAGTAGTTTTGATGTGCGGGACTTCGTCGCTTCTTTTCAATGAAAATGAAGGAAAATACGTTCACTCCGAGTGGCGATGAAAGTAGCTATACTTTCTCTTTGAAGGACGTAATAATTAAGAATATAAAACCTAACTCGGAAACGGAGTGAGCTATATAAGGCCTAATATTCCGAGGGCGGTATGAGAACTTTGTGCAATTACATCAAACATTGGGCCGGAAGTGTACATGACCGTTAAAACTGCGCAAGACAATTCCCGAGATCGTGCAAAAAAACTGGCTGAAGATGCCATTACTGGAAATCAAAGTAAATGTATAAATCTCCACTTTGTGGAAACAACGTTTTAGCATAATGACGGCCGTAGCTGAATAGCCAAAAGATTGAAACCGTGGAACAGGTGCGCTCCACTGGTCGCAGAACCAGTCAGGATATGGGCTTCGAAGCCCTGGCACAGATGAGAGTTTAGATCACATCGATCACATCGTTTCCGATGGCTCATCGGAAACGAGAACGACCGTATACTCAGCTGGAACAGGGTCCTGCCTGACGTGGTGAAACGGACAAACCGCCTTTTCTCCATCTATCGCTGCGTGAGTGTATCACGTAAGCGTTCTAGAGAACAACGCCTAACGAGGAGCGCGTGTAAACACCGACGCGGAGAAAAGGAAACAGCTGCTTCAAGGCCACCGTGGCCACGGAAAACATGTTCGGAAAAAAAAAATATGTAATGACAGGGGCGAGCACGTCCTAAGAGGTGATTGGATTTCAAAACCGCGTTTTAAGCATCGCACTGCATGTAAACGCCTGAGCCAGTCCCTAAAAGCGTTCTGTGAGTAAATATCTTCGCGGTGATATCTATCGTTCGATGTCGTTATTCGCGTCCCTTCTTGTTTCCACGCTTTTCGCTTTCATTAGGAGTCGCACGTAATGGCCTCTGCTGCTGCTGCTGCTGCTGCTGCTGCAGTCGCCGTTCGGTATCATTGGACAAAGGCGCGTGCACAAGCGCGTGATCACAATCGCGAGCGCACACCCGCAGACGCTCACACACGCGCGCGCGCACACACAGGTTCGCAAACGCACGCGATCGACTATACGTGACGCGAGCGCGCGTTGTTTGCTCAGAAAGTGCACAATGACCGCGGGCTATCGCCTTCCCAGCGGAGGTGCACGCTCGTGCCACTTCCACATAATATGGCAGCCTGTGCGAGTAGATCGCAGGCACGGATGGCGAAAACGGCGCGGGCGAGCCTTTGGTGGAGAGAGAAGAACAATGCGGGTTTCATGAGGGTGGAGGAATTTCTCTCGGAGCGCACGAAACGCCGTACACTTAACCGCTGGGAGAGCAGCTGTCGTCGTTTCGAGTTTATGTTTTGTTTCAACGAGACTTAGAGAAAACAAACAAGGAAAATAACAAATAGAAAGGAAAGAAAAGAGAATGGGGCCGGCCAACGAGGTTTCGTACTTGAACCAAATATTCGCTTTCGGGCCGAGTCGAGCGCGCGGGGCTCGGTGGTTTATCTTGAAACAGAGGTGTGTGCGCTAGGCGTGATCCCTGTACATAAGCGGCCCGTGTTGAGCAGCACGTTTGGCCGCTGAAGCCGTGCGCGCTACTGCGCTGCGATTACTTATCTTGTGGTCAGCGTAGCGCTGGCAGTGCTGAGACGAAATAAATGCAGCAGAGAAAGCCAAATGGCACGGTGGTGGTGGTGCCGGTTGTAGGCCGCGTATATAGTTTGCGGCTGTTACGGGGACACACCCTGTCTTGTCCCGACAAATGCGTTCAGCGGCCAGAGGCGCGGGTCATTATGTGCGATTCGACTTGGCGACGGTAACAAACGTGCTCTTTCCGCGTATCGGCTCGTTGTTTTCTGCGCTCGCGTAATCCACGATTCCGCTCACACGTGATGAATATAGAGCGGGCCTGTAGATATACCGACGTATGTATACACGCGGCTTGAAGCCTGAATTCGTGATTACGAATGGGAACGCCGCTGCACCCAGTCGTCCCGTGAAGAGAGGTTCAACGAACGGCAGCGGCCCATGAAAAAAAAAAAAAAAGCCTTCGATGGTTATGCGATTAACTAACCGAAATTATGGCTCCAGGGATATGTCTGTGTGTGTACTGTAATGCGCAAGCGCGGACAGAATTTTGCACGATCTGGAGGGTGCATGCCGAATTTCATTCTTGCGCCATCTGAGGAAGCGATCACGCCTGGTGTCGAGACATGATTCAACGCATGCGCAATCAAATCATGCTCCGTGTGGCTGCTAATGCTTAAAACGCACACTTACTTCGCCAGAGCGCGCAGAAATGCAGTTTTGCACATGTTCGCTGATCCCGTCCGCGCGTGTACCAATTTTGGTGTAAGGTGTACTGACTTCTTTCATTAAAAAAAAAATTATGTTTAGGAATTTTTAGCGAAACCTGCCGTTTCAAAGAGCCTCTACAGTGCGGATATCACCGCCGCCTTCACAATCACCGATTTCACCGCGTTCTACACAAGTGAAGCTGAGAGGCGTTTCAATTTGTTTTTTACATATTTTCTCTATTCAACCTGGGCGAACGAAGTCATGCAGTTCTGGCGCAGTCTCTTGGCTAAGCTTATGACCCCATCAATCACGAATGAATTTGGCAAAAGTTCCGCCCTGGAAAATGGCACAAATAGCATTCTTCTGTGTTAGTGTATAATTGAGTGTGGGCCTGGCCTTGATGTCAATGTATTGCGTCATTTCATGAATAGAAAGTGCTTCGCTGCTATTTAAGCGGAAGGTAGCTTGTTGCCGCTTGCACGATGCTGTATTAGTACATACTCCGATAATAGCTTGGCAAGAAAGTAGCTGAAATAGCGTTGCTTTCATACCGTCCGTACCCACTTCAGTGTTTTTCACCTCGTCTCTGGAAATACCATCCACTTGCAACAATTCCGAACTTACCGCTAGCTTAGGTTATTACCTGCTGCTTTCTGTTGAATTATTAGGGTTGCAAATTGGACAGGCTGCTAACGATTTGTTTTAAACCAACTTCACATAAAACAACGCAAAGGAGAACATGAAAGTGAGCTTTATATAGTAGCAAGAATTCCACAGCTTGCGCGCGGGATCGACGCAGGTATTTCAAGCAGCACTTACATATAAAAACCGATAGCACTCTTATTGTCCACTTATTGTTCACTTTATGTCATCGTCCTAAGTGCTGCTGCTTTATAATGGTTTCTATCTAATATCGACTGTTCTGGACACCGATCGAGAGACACCTTGGTCTGTAAATACGAGAATCTGAGGACAGAACATGCTTTTTGTATACACGTTCTCCCTCAATCGCCTACATTTCTTGCGCCAAGGCTTTCGAATTCACTTTCCTTTTGTGTTTCAAAGAAAACGCGTGTTAAGGACACTCGAAGAAAGGAATAAACAACAACACGACGCAAATGCGTGGCATGCGAACTGCGTCTCTTATATGTTAAACGGACTGAAAGACACCGTGCGATTTCCACCTCTCCCCCTTCTTTTTGCCCTTTTCATTCGTTTTCTATCTCACGTACAGGCAGCAGGCCGCGGTGCCCTTTGGCCACTGGCTCGCCTTTTTATTATCCGATCTAATTAGCCGCTTAAGGTCAGTAGCGCCTCACGACACTGGCGAAACGCTCGCATGGGCGCACTACGAAAAAAAAAATATACGTGTAAAAGGCAGCCGGGGTCGTCCATGGCGCGACACTAATTACTCGCGTGATTGGTCGCAGCGGAGTGGTCGGATGGCGATTACATCGGCTCGCACCACGAAGTCGTTGGAAAACGGAATAGGCGCCTTCTCGAGGACATTCGGTCGTATTAAGAGCAAGCTTACAGGTGCGTGAGCGGGGGGAGGGGGTTGGGGGCTGCGAGATATAGCGTGTGTGTGGCGGTCGTGATTTTCGAATCGGGCCTGTGGAACTCGCCCTCGCAATGTGTGCCAGCTCGCAGTGCGTGCGTGGCAGCGTGACAAAAACGCTGAGGGCGGAAAAATACGCGAGACCCACAAAAAAATAACGGAACACGCAGGCCAGACTGAGCAGCCTTGAGAGACGCATACTTGACCAAACCGATTCGCCTGTGACGTCGGTATTCGTTTCCCGGAAAGGCGCCGCTAATATACCGGTCCCGATTATTCTTTCTTTTTTTTCTTCTTCATTGTTCTGTTTATCTTTGTTCACCACCCATTATGGGCACATTCAATGATATGGCAATAAGTTTCCCCGAATGGTGTCTTGTTCTTGTACATATATAGTCGTGGGTCAGTTAGGGTGGGGGTATATGTAAGACGAGGATTCTGACTTATTGTTTCAATGTCGGGCCAGTAGCGGAACGGAATTGTTGATGGATATCGACGCGCGTGATACGTCCTGTTGGTGTGCTGTCATGATCGATATCCCGCAAGAGGGGAGTCGTTCCGATTAACAGCGGTCGAACAAGGAACGTCGCGGGAGCCAACGTTTCGACTATAGGGCCCTTGTCTTTGTCAGGGCTGCAACGACAATTTCCATTGCCGATGCCGGTCGATGGCTACAGTAACGTTTCTGGTTCGACCACTGGTAAAACACTTCCTGCCTCCATCTTCCCGTGAACTTCTGCCTTGTTTGAAAGACTCAATCTGGTGACTTTCAGTGCACAGGAAGCGTCATGTGTTCGTGTTGTTGTGGTGCATGCGTTCCCAAAACATTCTGCGAAGCCAAAAGTGCAACTTAAGCGTGAGTGCCATCAGGAATCCTTACGACCTTGTCACCCATAAATTAAGAAGCTGTAAGTGTGTCATCGAGTAAGAGTGTCGCAAAACTAGTAAGCTTAATTTAAGTTTCCCTATAAATGGTTACGAAAAGAAGGAAGCATTTTAATAGACGAGATCCCCATGTTCACTGTCTTCGATCACGGAAATGGGCTCGCGATCTCAATACCTTCGACGTACCGAGAGCTAAGTTTAAACTTCTCGCCACGAAAGGCAAAGGACAACGAACAAAACGCTCTAAACACAAAATGTAGCGTACACTACATTTTTTTTTGTCTTCCTTTGGTGGTTATGTGGCTTTGGTGGCCCTTGACAGCAATGTTGCAGTCAACGACCGCTAATTTGTTTCTCTTAAGAGAAAATCGACGTCAGCTTACTGATTCATTGTTTTCATTCGTTGCACTAAATGCGACACCAAGTAATTGCAACCCCAGCTTTGAATATACACCATGAAACCATCACGCTGAAAAAAAAAAGAAAGATCGGTAAGTAAGAATTTTGCCCATATGTAACGACAAGCAAAAGCGCTGTTGAGTGGCTAGTTTTATAACAAGGCAAAATTACTGCGCCAAGGTTGGCAGCAAAATGCGCACGTAAAATCAAATAAACAAAAATTAATAAACGACCGACGCCGACTCTGTCAGCAGCGCTAGATTGACGTGCTCTAATTTATCCCTTGTTCGCCGCTGCTCTCTCAGCCGCTGGCCAAGTGAGGTGACTCAGTCGGTCGGGCGTGCGAGCTTTTAGATATTCACGGCTGAAAGCGACTCATGTATTAGCAGCACAAAAGAAAAAAAAAGTTGTGTCTGTTGTGACGAGGTAATAACAGCTCCGGATTCTCCTGCGTGACCAATCACCGTGTACAGGCATGACAAATACTTCACTTTCGCTCTCGACAAGCCCCGCCTCTCTTATTCAGAATCTGGAAACTCGCGGCGTGGCTCGAAGGTGCCCTTTCACTATCAGCTTACGACAGAGGAAACGACGCCCTTTCAGAAGAGGCACGAACATCAGTGCACATACAAAAACGGCGACTGAGGCAAAGATGACTTCACAGTCTCTGTGTTTGTATATGTACTGTTTTTCCTGCCTCAAAGATGCACCAGTAAGCTCAAGTATCTAATATCCTTTGGAAGAGCGCTCTGAGCAACAAATTATGGGGAAATCGTCACGACTATCAGCCATCACGTATCACATACGGCGAACAGCTGGCATGCGGCAGCTGCAAGTATATATGACACGGACGGCTAAACCCCTTCGCACATACATATATGGTGCAGACGATATTGGTGGAAACTGTCGATGTCGTATTGGATCGTTACACCGGAAGATTAAACTTCGCAGAAATGCGGCATAATTCTCTGCGGGGCAGTAGCTTGATGCTTTCGTTGACACAGCGGCGCACGAGGGTTACTTCACCTAACGGTGAGTTCTAAAGTGGCGTGTGTGCTGGAGACGGGAGACAGACGACACAAAGAAAAGGAACATAGGAAATAAGTATCAGTCCCTAATAATGAAACAACTAGGTCTTCAAGATATTCTGCTAGACTTCAAGGTTGCGCCTTTCTATCGCTGTGCAACCTTTCGGTTGATAGTGCACGTTTGCGTGGTCCTTGTAATTCTACTCGTGTGCCTATTGGCAAGTCTGTTTTCACTAACATGAATCTTTACCAACTGGCACAACTTTCAGTCGTTCGTTGTAACAAAGACAAAAAGTAAGAAAAAGAAAATAAAAAGAGAAAAAATAGCAGAGTGGCGCTTTTATTTTAATCTCGAGAATTTCAAGTTGGGAAAAACATAGGGGCGTACGTGGCTGATGCGAAATGATTACAAAAAAAGGCTGGCGCGTTTCTACTGTAAGTGTAAATACCCGCTTGATATCGGAATTAATAAGTGAAAATGGAACACATGTACACCAGGAGCATTTTCAGAAAATCTGGAGGTATAATTGGCAAGCACAAAGCTAGAAGAGCATGCCAGTATATACAAACGCGTGTAGTAAGAAAGAAACGTTCAGCGTCGCGAAGAGAGATGAATCTCAACGCATACTTGCGACACTTATTTCACGAAAATCGATACGCACTCCACACAAACAACGCAAAGCGCTGTCGGCGACACTGGGCCTTAACAGCGATTCTAGCCATCACACTTCAGTGGGCAATCAAATTTTCATGCCCACAAGCGCACGTTCTCAGCGCATGTAATGAATGTTCTTATCGCAGGAGAGTGGGTGCGGAAACACCGTGTCCTATCGGATTTACATCTGCAAAAGCGAGTCTCTCGAAGGCCACGCAAAGCAAGTATTTGAATAAGATATACTACTCGCAGGTGCATATCGCCCAGAATTAAGAAGGGTTGAGTAACACCGCTCCTGTATACGCTACTATAGCCCCACTTATTCGGTTGCGGTATCGAAATGCATAAGCCTTAAAAGGAGCCTTCAAGGCAAGAAGCTTTTTGAGGGAGGGCATTTACTGGCAGTTTCGCGCAAGGTCACCGCGCCAACGCATTAGAGCGAGATCAAACATTGGAAATCGAACCCACGACCTCTCGGTACGCGACGATAGATCGCCGAGCGTTTAACCCATTGCGCCACAAACGCATTTGCAGAGAGCTACACAGACGCGCCTTATATATCTAACACTCCTCCGTGTACCCGCGCTCTTGCTCGGGGCGGTGCCGCCGCCTACGAGCAGAAAAGAGAAGTGCTGCATTATGACACTAACGCGCACCGACAGTGAACGCTTCGGTGGTCTCAGCACTACGACGCCTCGATGCCAGCATTCGAAG
The DNA here is from genome assembly GCF_013339745.2 of Dermacentor silvarum. Lineage (NCBI taxonomy): Eukaryota > Metazoa > Arthropoda > Arachnida > Ixodida > Ixodidae > Dermacentor > Dermacentor silvarum. Next base: position 61,167,629 of record NC_051157.2, read on the forward strand.
GGACGCTGGCATCAAGAAGCACTACCAACGCCACCTAGGTGGCGTTCACCGTACTCAGCACAGCGGAGCGTGGCCTCCGCAATTAGCTCTGAAAATGTTTCTGAAGTTGATCGCGGAGGCAGCAATTACGACGCGCTGTACGCGCTGATTTGACTCGGTGACGATTCAGTTACGTGCTTTGTCTTGCGCGTTGTATTAGTGTGTCAGTTACGTGCTTCGTCTTTCGCGTTGTGCTAGCGTGTGCAGCGTAGTGCAGCTTCCATATGCACGACGGTTGCTCATGGTCATCGACGTTGGTAGTCGTGATGGAGGAGACGTGCCACCAGGCGTCAGCGTGGGTGCATCAACGCCTAAGGGCGCTTTAGCCACAAAACACCAATAGACATTATATATCAATGTGCAATAAACATTACACTACTTCTGTGAAGACACGTTTCACTTTCGTGTTCTATACCGATTCCTATATAAGAGGGATCAACCCCATTTTATTGCGATAGCAATTATATGGACACTCAAAAGCAGATTTCTGCCGTCGGCGTCGCCGTCGCCGTCGCCGTCGCCGTCGCCGTGAGGTTCCGTATGACGTCAATGGAGATGAAATCGTCGCCGCGCGCCGAACGCTGTATGTGCGAGTGAAAGGGCGCGAGGGACGCGCGCTTTCACGGGGAGTGAACGCACGGCGGAGAACAAACGCGCGTTCTGCTCTGTGCTCCCTTAAGGGCTGCAGAAGTAGGCGTCTCTTTCCTCCTCTACAATCACCATATATGTAGAGCAAACGTGCCTTCTTCCGACGCACGAAAGGCCGTGGGGAGAGGGGGAGGGAAGGGAGGCGACGTTTAGCTGCGGCACCAAGTGCCTATTTATATCAGAGGCTCCGGCAACAGTCACCAACGCCGCACGCATTTTGAGCGAACGCGGGCAAAACGCCGACGGCGTCGACAACAGTTCTGCGTGTTGCCGGTGCTGCTGCATGTCCAAGTTTATACAGCTTGCTTTTTCGCTGTTTGCAAACCGGCCTAACGCTGAGCACGACGTCTCTGATTCAATTTCAGGACGCCGCTGGGGCATTCCAATCTATAGGAATGCAAGCTCGCTTGCGTACTTAAGTTTAGGTGTACGCTAAGGAATCTCAGGTGGGCGAAATTATCCGGAGCATTGCAATACCTCGTCTCTCGTAGCCTGCTATGTAGCTTCTCAACTCAAAATCTTGAGGGCGACTGGCCTGTGTGAACGCCTTTGACTTGGTGACCATAGGGTAGATTGCCCATAGGCTAACTTGCAAACAAAAGCACGCCCATGCAAGAGAGCTGAATGACATTCTTCGATGCCGAAAGCACATGGAAATGCGCACATTCAAGCTTGAATTGCACTTACTATGTTCGCCCCCATCCACGATTGAGTGCTCGGAACTCCACTTGTAATTTTCTTTATGTGCTCTTCGGTCTAGCTGGATTTGGTTAGAGGATATACACTCGTACGCTCGCGTTCTACTGCGCTACGTAAATTCGCTGTCTGATACTACAAATAATTATTAGAATAGTTCATTAATCGTTCAAGATGCTCAGCAACGTGCGCCTCTCTTCGCTAACCACGCAACGAGCTTAGCTGTTATCGCATACCAGCCACGCGAGATGATTAATACGGCCGCACACGGCGGATGCAAACAAGGTTGAAAAAATAATTAATCATGGAGTTTAATTAATTATGAGGCACGTCGTCGTGGGGGACTCCGGAATAATTTAGACCACCTGGGATTCTTTACCGTGATTCTAAAGCTAAGTAAAAAGGTAAGCAGTTTCTTTAAGACCCGGATGCAGAGCCTTTCAGGGCCGCAATGCCCTGCGTTACGCAAACAGTATAGTGAAAACAACAAGGCCAACTGACGTTCCGGCGTTGCACTGCCTATATTTGTGACACCACTCGCATCATGTCACTTAGTATAGCTCGTCACTGAACTGAACTTCATGTTACATCATCCTACTTCCTCTGGGCTGACCACATACACCGAAGAAGGGTGTTTCTTTGCGTGTATAAATCTCTGCGTTGTCGTAACGCGTGCGGTGAATGAGAGAGAGAGAGAGAGAGAGAGAGCGACTCGAACAGCAGGTTTTCTTGGCACTGCTAGTGCGCGCACACACCATCAGCGGTGGTATGTCAAGCTTCGCATTTCACCCTTGCGAAGAGGAGCAAAGCGCCGTTTACATCAAGATCGAGAGGTCGTTACGTATTCTGTCCGCACGCACTTAAAGTCATTTGCATCTCCTAAATGGCTTGCGTCGTTAATGTGCGCTTGCGCTTCCGGAAACGCACAACTTAACTTGTACACATGCAGATTGTAGAATGGGTCTACTTGATTGAACCGTGCAAGGTTATCCTTAGCTATCCTCATATAACCGCTTTGCATCGGTGCGATTGGTGCGATGTGTCCCCTGTCTGTTAAAACAGAAGGGGGGGGGGGGGGGGGGAGAGAAAGACGGTTGTCGGTGACTGCGAACATCGATGAAATATTGCTATCGACGGACACGGGACGTGCCATTAAAGACGTCTGTACGAGATCATGTCGTCGCTCTTATCTGTAACACTGAGATCAATCTTTCGGTTGGCAGTGCAAGCATTATGAACTTATTCTGCTCTTTCAGGAGGGCTGCAAACAAGAGATTAAGCAGACATCTCCGCTCACGGATAAACCTAGACGATCTTATCATTTGTAATGGAGGACAGAGCTTTTATAAATTCGCCTTCGTTTGCGTTGCTTGGCAAAGAGAGAAGTTGGTGATTATAATTTATGCCATGATTTATTTACTAGTTGTCGGAGCCTCCGTTGGCGCGTTCCCTCAAAATATCACACATTTATTATTATTATTATTATTATTATTATTATTATTATTATTATTATTATTATTATTAGTAGTAGTAGTAGTAGTAGTAGTAGTAGTAGTAGTAGTAGTAGTAGTAGTAGTAGTAGTAGCAGTAGTAGTAGTATTTCTCTTTCTATTTTTTTTTTCATTTTTTTTGAGAAAGAGATAGTCATTTAGCTCCAAGTATGAAGCTGTTTGTCGCGTCTGTTTTCTCTTTTTCTTTTTTTATTTTCTTTCTGTTAGCCCAATGTGGTTTTGGCTTTTGCTTATTCTTGTCTTACAGGCCCGCAAATTGTCGCTCTATATCGGTATCGACCACATCAAATTCAGTCATGGATGAGCGTTCCGCCACGAAGTGAATTGTCATATGTCGATCCTTCCTTGGTCTTGTTGTGTGCTGGTTTTCTTGACGATGCAACCGCAACTAGACAACCATTTCACACCTGCCGTGAAGGCAGGTTCCCATGGTATAGTCAACAAACTCGCTTCATGGTACACGCACCTGCTCTCTGCATTCAGCGAGCACTTCGCGCGGAGCTGTTATCGTCCTTCTCAGCATTCTCCGCTCTCTGTGTATGTCGTCAGCGAGATTCCGATAGATTTAGAGTGCCGTTACGTTCGTCTGCTTCTGGAATGCGCGACCTTATACACTGGCGCTCATTTGCATTTCGGGCCCGCGCGCGGTGTCACTAGCCGATAAGTATGCATGCCTTCGTCACCGTGATTTTACGTCGTGAACGAGGCGAGCACTCAACGCATTCCACGACCTTCCAAGGTATCCGAAAGGTAAGGGAAGACAGAGACAGCCTCATTGTTACTTCGCTTTCTACGTCTTCTTCCAAATCACGTCTCGGTGCAAAGCTGCAAGAATGAATGCAGATGCGTGCTCTGGTTGGGGGAAGCACCAATGAAACTATCGTGCCGTACGTCAGTGCGTCTTTAGGCACGCTAGCGCCTCAGCTTTCCCGGCACCGCCTTGAGAGAAGGACACGCTGCTTGACCTGCGAAGTGATTATGCGAATGCCTGCGCATACGGGGTCTTTTGTCCCCGCAGTATACACCGCCTTTGACCTTCCCTGCAGTGCGCTGGTTCTTATCGCTGCCGTCTTCCGCAGAAGGTCAGCGGACACAGTGGCCCGCTGTGGCCACGCACGCTTAGCTTATCTTGGCAGTTCTTGCAACAGTGGCTACTGTACGTTACTGACCAGCTACGTCCAGAAGTGTGGGAAGGCGGCCGAGCACAAAGCGTCGCTTCTCATCGCTTTTCATGCAACATTGTATGTGTAGCTGACGCGGTCTGCTGGATGCGTTACCGTCACGATAGCCAATTACTACTACTACTGCTACTACTACTACTACTACTACTACTACTACTACTACTACTACTACTACTACTACTACTACTACTACTACAGCCAGGCGCTGACCTCTCACATGCCTCGAATTTCAATGCCCCTTTGGTCGCAAGGTCACCGAGAAAAAGATATATATATATATATATATTCGCGATTGTAGTTGCTACCCACTCATAACAGGCATGCACGCCCAGGCATTCGTGATGCGATACATCAACGTCCACTAAGGTCGATACGCTGTCGAGCACCGGCAGTCGAAGCGCTTCGCTCGGCAGTACAAAGTATAAGAAACACCTACATCGCCAACATCCATCTTGTAGGCTTGTATTGAAGTGTGTCCAGTCGTCCCCGTAAGAAGAGTTGCAAGCCGGAACGGTCAATGCTCGCCGCAACCCAATTTTGAAAGGTCCTCTCGTATGTGGTCGCTCAAAGCTCGGCTCTTGAATCTTCCCTTCTCTTACACCATTTATACAAAAGATAGGCAGCAGCCCGAACTGAATAATGCTAAAGTCGCATGGATAACAGAGGCTTCGCCTGGAGCATATTAACGCGTAACGGGTGGTGAAACTGTTCCGAGTGGCTGCTATAATAACTGATAGCGCATGGCCTATTCAATTTGCTCGTGGGAACATATGTCAAGGGAAAAAAATAAAGAAAGATGCTTAATGGGCTGGACAGCTGAGAAAAGGAGCGCGGTTCTTTTGGCAAACTTCCATCGCGAGGCGAGAAAGCTTTTTTAAAACGCTCGTTCTCACGCGTTCAATATAAATTAAAATAGCAGCAACAGAAAACCTGCCGTGCATGCTCCTTCCCGTTCTTAATTTATAGCTTCCATGTGGCCCTCCATTTGTATCTTACTGCCGTCGGTAGAAGGTCAGCTTCAACCGCAAATAGCAGGACTACATCAATAACGATATACACTAGATGGCCCGAATCCAGGTATGCGAGAAACAATCGCCGATTTCATGTACATCTTGCGAACTGAACGCTTCGTTAATCTGAAACTTCACAATTTGTCCTTGACATCGCGCGCTGCTTCCTCCTTCTTCTCCCTGGCTCTTCTCGTAAGCTGCTTCCTAACAATCATGACCCCAACCCTAAAACGCCATGCTATAGAATCAGCGCGCGCATCAATGCCTGTTGTTCGCGCTGTGGGGTACGCGCCCCGTTTGATCGACGGCTTGTTATTTAAGCAATATGCACCGGCAACGACTCTTGGAGAACACGTGACCAGACCGCATGGCAAACATCGCACGTCTGTATACAAGAAGCGTGCCAACGTCGGCGCCGTTGCAAACAGGGCTTATTGCCAATTGTATGCAAATCGCGGCAGGCGCCAGGCCCAGGGAGACAGCAAACACTGAAACGGAACCATTATCGCAGCGGCTGCGTATATATAAGAATCGAGCGTGACGCTTTGTTAAGCCGAGTGCGATTCTTTTGCTCAGCTCGTTGCTCACCCTTGACGCACTTTGTGGGCAAAAGCTTCGCGCCAGAGCGGGCGGATGCGTGCGAAGCACTTTCCGTGCCTTGAATCCCGCGCACCGTAAGCGACGTAACTTGTACACACGCATGAGTTCCAGGCCTGGTGCTATAACGTATGGGGTTACATAATGTATAATGGCGTATGGTGCTCAGGAGTCTAGTCCCCGCACAATAGAAAGCAAATCTTATAGAAATGAACAGCCGAGAGTCCTCATAAAAAAGAAAAAAAAAAATAGAGAAGAAAACGAACATAACGACTAAACAGGTAATGAACGCGAGGGAATCTGAGAGAGTGATTAAACATAGGAAATAATAAAATAAAGTGAGACCAACGGGCTGTGCTTCATGGTTTATTCCTGTCCAGCATCACACTCACTCCTGTTAAGCCTAGGATGGTGTGAAATTTTACATTTAGACCCCGCCTGAATAGCTGACAAAGTTTCTCAACGCTTTTTTTTTACCTTGCCCTTACGCATCTACCTATTTTTTATTTCTATTTCGCTTCTTCTTGATTCCGTTGCTTATTATAAATTTTAGTCACCTATAGCGTCTCAGGTGGAGCGCTTCTCTTCTTTGGCTTTTGTTACAGGCATTCATTAGTGAAATAGAAGCCCTATTCGGCTGCTTGCTTGCTTGCTTGCTTGATTGATTGATTGATTGATTGATTGTGGGGGATACTTAGCACAAAAGAAGACAACGCACACTGGAAGGCAAGACGAAGACAAGCGCTTCCGTCCGAGTGTGTGATGTCTTTTTTACGTTAATTATCCCTAGTCTGTAATGCAAGACAAACTAATCCAACAATTAATTATTCCAAATTGATGGATTGATTGACATTGGTATTGAAAATGTTGGCGTTCATTTGGATCGCATCGCAAATCCCGAATTAAGTTCAAACCAGTTAGGTATCAGTTTTGTGATCGAGCCGGACGAGCATGGAACGTGCTGCGCGACCCGCGCGCGCGCTATCTTGCCGGCAAGTGTTGGGAATGGCGTGAACTCGTTCTGCAGAAACACTGCACCGTGTGAAACGAATGACAACGAGCAGGTGCCGCTACGTTCAACAGGTGAAACGGACGGCGTACCTCCGAACTAGTTCAGAAGCAGGAGGCGAATCGAATGGATCCGAGTATACAGACACCAGCAAGTCAGTGCTCCACATTTCCCCCGCTCGATCGCCCAGTTAGGCCTACCCAATTCACGGGCTCTCATTGCCGTTTCGCCCACGCCGGATCTAAAGCACCCGGCCATTGAGAAAGACAAAGCACCTGCACGAAACACGCAGCAAATGCGGCTATGCGGTGACCGTCTTTTTTTTTTTTTTCGCTTCACGAAGAAGGACCCCCCAACGGGAGCCCGCTGGCCACGATCTCTCTCTCTCTCTGCAACGCGTCCTTGGGCTCGCTGGCGCACCTGTTTCGAGAGCCCGTGGGAGTGTTAAAGACCGGAGCATTTGTACCACGGGTAGAACAATCGGTCGTCGTCTCCGCTACTTCGAATGCGACGCGCGGCGCTAGACACTGCGTGCCAAGTCAGTACAATGCAACGGTTCAACTTGGGTCTCGCTTCGTTTTCTTCTCTTCTCATTTTGCATCTTCGCGTCCATTCTTTATTTATTTCCTTGAAGTTGCCTCTTGCGCACGTACGGGGCTTTACGCAAAAGATGCACAGAGCGCACGCGAGCTCGTCCTCGGGTGCGTGACGGCACTCGTTGCGTCACCGGTCGTGTCGAGGAGGAAAGAAAAATGACGAGTAGAAGCAGAGGGGAGCAAGAGTGAAAGGCTCGGCTTCGGCGAGAAGGATGGAGGGACGCTGACTTAGTTGCATGAAGGGTCCTTACGTCAGTGAACTCAGTCACGCCAGGCAGCAGTGGTAATTGGACACATTATCGCGCCACCGTATACCTCTTGTATATCGCTGACCGCCGTCTTTAAGCCCACTGGTGCACTTGTGACTTGTGGAGCAGGAAGGAGAATGTTGACCCGTAGCGTCATCTCGCCTATGACGAGGAAGAATCGGGCAGCGAAGTTCGCAGAGAAAAAGTTGAGTGTGTGTGTTTGTTAATCGTTAATGCTGGCACCCACCGTGGTTGCTTAGGGACTATGGTGTTGGGCTGCTAAGCACGAGGTCGCGGGATCGAATCAGGGCCATGGCGGCCGCATTTCGATGGGGGCGAAATGCGAAAACATCGGTGTACTTGCATTTAGGTCTACGTTAAAGAACCCTCAGGTGGTTGACATTATTCCGAAGTCCCCCGCTACGGCGTGCTTCATAATCAGATCGTGGTTTTGGCACTTCAACACCATAATATTTTTTTTAAATACCGGCACTTTCTCACCCTGCAATCCTTTACACAGCAAATGGTAGCGTGAGTTCAACTCGATTTGATACGCAAGTTGGCTGAGCGAGAGAGAGAAACGGGGTGGGAAAGGCAGAGAGGTTAATCCGAAAAGATTCTGGTTTGTTACCCTGCACTGGGGGAAGGGGAAATGAAAGGCGGATAGAATAGGGGAGAGAAAAAGCAGTCAGAAAAAATACAAGGAATAAAAAAAAAAATAGAGGAGGTTGGAAACGTCTGTGAGAACTACAGTCTGTCAGAAAATCCACTCGATCGCAGAAACTTCAAGAGTGCCTTGATTTAATAGTTGTGTGACGACTGTATAGGCCGGCGTTCCAGGACTGACTGCTCCGAAAGCGGCCGGTCGTCAAGACGCGCCAGCGCGATCGCGAGTGACTGCCTATGTGCGCTGTATCGGGTACGATAACAAAGTACGTGCTCGATAGTTTCCTCGTCACCGCAGTGGTCACACGCAACACTGTCCTACCATCCGATGCACAAAGCAAACGACTTCGTAAATGCGACGCCAAGCCACAATCGGCAAAGTGCCGTTGTTTCGGGTCGGGATAGTCCAGTTGGCTGGGTAGTATTTTAGATGTAGTGCAGAAATTACAAACACGCGAAACAAGATGGACAGCACAAAAGCTGTACAAGGTTAGTACGGTGTCATGTGGTGCCCGTTTCCTGTTCCACACCGACACGTCTACGCCGAACACCACCCCACTGACACGTTTGCCATTTTTACTGCTTTGGACAATAGGCGATACTGCAATTATTTTTCTCAATTATTAGCTGGTTGTTCAAGCACAGACTTCCCATACCGCAGGCCATCGGCGCCAGAAACAAAATAAAAGTAAAATAAAAAAAGGGGGCTGTGAGCGCCGTATTAATATTGCTCCGGAGCAACGCCCCCGAGTTAATGATGCGTTTAGCCCTTTCCGGTCGATTACGTCTGAGAGCGAGGCTTCTTTCCGGTATTTTCTTTTTTTTTTTCGTCTCAATTCCGGCGAAAGGGTGGAAGCGAAACGCAGTGCGTTAGCCGTGAAAATAGAAAACCGCGCCGGCGGCGAGCGGCAGTAGAGAAAGAATTCGGGCCGCAAGCGGCTAAGCATCCATGCGTAAGTTCATCAACTGCAGCAGCAACGGCGTCATACCGGAACACGGTTTTACAAGACCCTGAACGCTGCTGCGCACGACGAATAATGACTGCTGCGCCGAGCTTGTCTTTCGTGCATGGTAGCGTACGTTAAACGTGGCGGTATTTCTTCGCCTACCTTTCCAGCTGCTCACGAAAGAGAAGAAAACAAACCATTTGCGCTGAAACCGTGTATGAGCTCAGAAACAGTTCCCTACAGCGCGTTTCTCCACTAATAATTTTGCACCGCCCTATAGGTATAGGGCTCGGCTTTGTGGAATTATTCTTAGTAGTAGCAGTAAGATGAAAAGCTCCAAGTAACATGCTGTGGAGTCAATACATGCGCATATTATGATCTCGTATTTGCACATCCAGTGCCGGCACACGCTGAAGAAACAGACGGCTGCTATACAGCTGATGACGTCCAATGCTATGCTGGCCACGGAGTACTGCGCAACAGTCGATCGACTAGCTCTTGAAGTTCGACCAGACGTGCGCTTGATGATCAGCTGATTTCCTTTAATTAGGCTATGGTAGACTAATCTTCTAATTTGTTTGGATTGCGTTGAAACATCTCAGCCTATCGTTTTATTTCTTTTCCTTTCTTTGTTCAACTTTTTATGAGTATCATCTGTTCTTGCATTCTGCAAAGAGTTAAGTGGCCTGAATACGCATGTCACGAGAGATGATGCCTTCGATCGTGCATTGTGGACAGTACTGGATTTCTCGCAATGGTACTGTAGTCCCCCCCCCCCCCCCCCCCCCCCCATAATAACCCTTCACTCCCGCCACACCTTACCTTAACTCTTTGTTAGACTGTTCGCAGTAAAGGTGAGCTTCTTGAACCTCCAAAGTCTGTCCGGTACTTTCCTTGTGAACTCGTCTTTATAGCGTCTGCTTTTTAAGTTAAGATTCACCATATTGGCCCTAGAATACCCTGCTAAACTACAGCGCTCGCGTGAAGTTTGTTTCAGTAATTGCAAAACGAATAACTTTGGCGAGGAAACGTTTGTGCTAATTAAAAGTAAACAAACGCTTAACCACTCCTCTGCGCCGTTATACTTCAGTGGGTGGAGTTGTCTGCTTAAATCATGCTAAAAGCTGCATCTCCTTTATGTGTAAGCACAGTTCGCGCAACAGTGTATATATTAGGGTGACGGCTGATAGGGTTTAAACCATATCAGCCGCCTTGTGCCGTTTTACGTAACAATATGTTTAAAGCCTATCAGCCGTCACCCTAATATTGCTCGTGTCGAGGCATTGCTGTATACAGCTTGAAAAACGGCTAAACCATATGTTTAAAGCCTATCAGCCGTCACCCTAATATTGCTCGTGTCGAGGCATTGCAGTATACAGCTTGAAAAACGGCTAAACCATATGTTTAAAGCCTATCAGCCGTCACCCTAATATTGCTCGTGTCGAGGCATTGCAGTATACAGCTTGAAAAACGGCTAAACCATATGTTTGAAGCCTATCAGCCGTCACCCTAATATTGCTCGTGTCGAGGCATTGCGGTATACAACTTGAAAAACGGCTAAACCATATGTTTAAAGACTATCAGCCGTCACTCTAATATTGCTCGTGTCGAGGCATTGCAGTATACAGCTTGAAAAACGGCTAAACCATATGTTTAAAGCCTATCAGCCGTCACCCTAATATTGCTCGTGTCGAGGCATTGCGGTATACAGCTTGAAAAACGGCTAAACCATATGTTTAAAGACTATCAGCCGTCACTCTAATATTGCTCGTGTCGAGGCATTGCAGTATACAGCTTGAAAAACGGCTAAACCATATGTTTGAAGCCTATCAGCGCGGTGACTTACACCAGAAGCATTGCTCTTTGCTTGCGCGCGCGAGAGAGAGGAAAAGCAGGGAAGTTAACCAGAAGCATGTCTCGGGTTTACTACCTTGCACGTGGATTGGGGAAAGGGCAGTTGCAAAAAGAGAGGAGGAGAAAACAAAGTACCATAGGCGTTCACTGAGCCCGGTGGATTGCAAAAACACACACACACACACACACACACACACACACACACACACACACACACACACACACACACACACACACACACACGCACACGCACACGCACACACACACACACGAATGCTTTAACAGTATTCTGACAGGTTATAGAGTCGCGTCTGTATGTTGGAGGATTGTCTCTTCCGACAGAGGTCGGTCGTCGGAACTTCTTGAGCACAGCGGGCCAACTGCTTATGACGTATCATAGGTTTATGCACTCAGTCCCTTCGCAGCCCGTCCGAAGGCAACGTCCGTTGTCCGTTGGCGTTTCATTTCCGGTCCGGTCTGCGGTAACGACAGTGCCTACTTCTCACACCTCGATAAGTGAGAAAAAGACAGACGGGTGGCGTCGAAAAGATCGACCGCTGTTTGCTCTGACGATAAAGTGTGCGCGCACAGCGCTTGTCGCTCGCCTCCCGGTATACGGACAGAACCGCGCGCGCGCCACTCCCTATAGACGTGGAAACTAGGGCCTACACCGGGAAGCGATTAAGGGTGCGCGGAATCTCGCGTGAAATGCGCCCGGTGTGCGAAATTGAAGGAGAAAGCGTGCAAGAGGGCACAGCGAGAAAGAGTGTTTTTTCGTAAGCGAGAAATATAGATGGAGGTGGGTGGGTTGGCCGGGGAGGGGGTGCCAATTCTATAAGCCGCGAGACATCGGCGATAGATATTGCGCAATGCCACCGCCAACCTACGCGGTGATGAATAAAGGGCGATGGCTCGGCGCGATATGTATTGGTCGCGAACGGCTCATGCTCGCGCAGAACTTCGCACGGAACACTCGCCCGTTGTTGTTTCGCTATAGCCGTATATACGAGATGTATAGGTATACGTACGGGTGTTCAGACGGTGGCGCGCGGGCGTTTTTTCTCGCGTCCCTATCGTTTTTACTTCGCTTTACCCCCTTTGCTCTTTTTTCCAACTCCACGGCTGTGAGCAACAGCGGCCGTCGGAGGCGGCGAAAAATTGTGGGTCGAGCACGTGCGTGCGATCGACGACGCCCTTCCCTAGTTCTCTCTCTCTCTCTCTCTGTATAGTTGTTTATGTTTTGTTCTTCGCTTCCTCCTTCCTCGGCATGTGGTCACTGCTGAGAGAGCGATAAATGCAAAGAAAATGCGTGGGGCGAGTACAAACGCTCGCAACTGTCTCAGGCTATCTGTCGGCTGGCCGCGCTAAGCGTACCGCCCAGGCAATCGGCACGCACATTGCGTTGCACGTGTAGTGAGAGCCAGCCCCCCTTTCGGACGAGGAGAGATTGCTTTGCCGTGCTAACCGTAGGTTCTGCGTGTAAGCTGTTTGAGAGACGGGATTGGTTCGCGGCTACCGCTTCGTTTGTCTCGCGACGGCTTGTCAGTGCTTCGCCTTTCGACCACGCGTTTGCGCGCCATCGCGTGCTTGCGTTGCATGCATTGATAAACCGTTTGACCCTGGCCTCTCGGCGGATTTTTTTTTTTATACGAGAATTCCGCGGGCGCGAAGTTGGCGCCCCGCCCCGTCTTTGCGTCGACACCGATTCGACGACGTGCGATGGTGTGTGGCGCGCCGTTAGCGAGCTCGAGTCTGCATGTAGTGTAGATGCCATGTTGATGCGGACCCTGGGTTTGAAAATGAGTGGATGTTTGCGAAAGTTCGTGCGCTAAATGCGGGAAACAATATGTACCGGGCGTTGCTTCGGGAGTTCCCGGTGATTTGGTTGGAATGCAGAATGCCGGCATGTAGGCCTGAAGATGAAAAGCATTGCCTCGTGGGTGGTCAGCATATAATTGCCATTTAAACAGAACCATCTTAAGCTATGAGTGAATGATGTCAGGTTTATTTGGGTCAGCTAACAAAGCTCATTAATGAACAAAATAGATATCCCCCCTTGCCCCCTATTAAACAAAAATAGAATGTTAAAGGGTGTGTTCTTGCATGTATATCGGCATCTTAGTTTAAGGAAAGACTCGGCGGAAGGTATCCCTGCACAGCTCAAAAAAAAAAAAAAAAAAAGAAAAACAAGTCGTGTTGCCTAGGGACGTTGTAGAATGTGTGGTTGCATGGGTGCTTCAACCAAGAGGAAAACGCAGCTACGTGGGGCGTGTATGCCGCGAGATTGCGTTTCCGCGGTTGCCGTACATTGTAGCAGTCGGCCCAGGCCACACGAAACGAGAATGTAGGTTGCTCGGGTTATTTTCATGCGACGTACGCGCTGCGCAGTATTTCAGACCTGACGTTATTTGCGTGCATCTAAGAAGCTCGCGAAAGAGAGGCAACACTGACCCGGAGGGATACAACGACGTCGAGTATCGTATACAATGCCGAGATCTTCTCGAATTACACTTATCTCTCTTGGAGTGAGAAAATCCGCGCTATCTCGAAGGGTGGGGTTTCGAGCGAAGGAGTAAACTCGGAACAAGATCGCGAGTCTGCTGCAAAATAGATTGCTGGTTGCGAGGTACACTGCGGGCGCCGAGTCTTTCTTTTTTTTTCTTCTTTTTTTATCTCTTTTTTTCACAGGAAGCTCTATTGCAGCCGTATGTGTATCGGGGCCACAGTTTGCGCTTCGTCTTGTTGCACTGGCTACGGCACTAGTGCGGAGTCCTGTCTGCTCATGAGGCGGCGTGTCTCTCCTGGTTTCTTTTACAAACACGAATTACTGGTGCTCTTTCGCAATTAGTGCCAGCCAAAAACTATTAATTATGATAATTAGCAGTGATTCACTTTGTTGTAACGAAGAAGAAAACAAACGAGAAATATTTGTCAAGGTCACGGGGATATATACGGACAGGCACCTAATTTCATTCAGACACCACTGAAGACCCCCCCCCTTCGCGGTGGCTGAGTGGCTACGGTGTTCTGCTGCCGATCACGAAGTCGGGTGTTCGATTACCAGCCGCAGCAGCAGCATTCCGTTGGGAGCGACATGAAAAAAAAAAAAAAACGCTGTGTACTTACATTTGGATCCACGGTAAACAGACACTAAAGGAATACATTAAGTCAAGATAGGTTTATAGATTAGGCTACTGCAATAAGTAACCAATTCATCCTTCGTATAGCCAGTAACAGAGCTTTTGTAAGCGAGAAAATTCCGAAAAGGGTAAATCCAAGTGGCGCCTCCTGTTGTGAACCATGATACCTCTTATGGTAGTCTTTACTTTGGAGCGGCAGGGAGTCAGGACACGTGAGGATCACGTCAACTCGTCCGTTTTGGAGAGGGCGATTCAAATTGAGGAACAACAGCGGTACCTACGGTGGCAATTTTCTACGCGAAAAATTCACCGATGTGAGGCATTGCTTTATAGCGGCTGTGGTTGGGAGTGGCTTTCACGAAGGCGTACTCTGTTTTGATTGGAATCACCGAAAGTGCTGCGTGCGACGCCTGCGGCAGCATATAGAACAGCGAACATTTATTGTCTCACTGCGATTGATTTCAGTCGGAAAGACAAACATTATCTAACGCACTGCCACGACGGGACGATCGGCCATTGTCCGTGCAGCTGCTACTTGAAGACCGTCCCCATCGCTCGTCGGCCCACAAAGCCGTGAATGCACTTTTGTCTTTCTTGAGGGCGACTGGCCTATGTGAACGCCTTTGACTTGCTCGGGTCCTCCGCGTGCGTGCGCGAGCTCACCGTGTCCTTCCTCCCCCCTCACTTCCTCTCTATATCTCATCTTTCTACTCCCTCTTTTGCAGCCCCCAGAGTAGGGTAGCCAACCAGACACATTTCTGGTTAACATCCCTGCCTTCTCTCTCTCTCTCCTCCTCCTCCTGCGCGAAAAACGTCACAACGTCACAACAAAGACAACGATGATAGTATTCTGGACGAATACGGTATCGATGTAACTCCACTTAATAATTTCCTTTAGTGTCCCTTTAAAAAACTACAGGCTGTCGAAGTTAGCCCGTGGATGGCCCCACTAGGCCTCTCATAACCCATGTGTCGCCTCGGGGCTTTAAATGCCGGGAATTGATTTGTCTTGATTTAGGCCACTGAGGACGTTACGTTATTTACGGCCTGCTGGCACTTACGTACATCAGCGCTCTCTGTGCCGTAAGCTTAAGCGAAGTGCCAATACCTGCATGCGCCCCTGTGTGCCCCATATAAACGACATCGGCAAGTGCTCTGAGTGCAGCGCCCGAGATATGTTAACTAGTGTCGGCAGCCCCTTGCGAGGTGCAATGTACGACGTCGTATACGTGGAAACCGTACGCTTCTGAATATTTTCCAATGATTCAGATGCGCATCTGCAGAAGGTGCGCGCTTCATTAGCATAAACGAGCGAGCACTCGTCGTCGGTTGCAGCTTTCTCTGATTTAGATAAGCCGATTCCTCGCCAGTTCCTTGCTAGGCAGCTCGCTGCACGCATGCATTTGGGTGGCTGGCTTCGCTTAGTATTTCAAGTGCGCACGTCTTTGCGTCGTATTTCTTTATTTTTATTGTATATATATATCACAGATTACAGCTGTTGGCGGAATCACTTGGGCGAACAAACACTGCTCACCATCACACGCACAGAACCTGCCACCATACTTCCGCCAATGGACTGCTACTGAGTGTTATTCGGCCGACCACTCACATTTTGCTATCCCGAACTCCTAGACTACCTTCTTCTTCTTTGTTAACTGTGAAATATGAAAAGTATGGCCACTTAAAGAACCAGCTATCCCGAAATATTAGCCGGGGAAAAACAGACATCAGGAAAAGAAAAGAAATGGCACCGGCATTCACGCTTAGAAACGTTGCCGACGCGGTCTCGATACACCACAGGCGGTTTACATTTCCCGTATTTATTCCTGCGTGCGCACCGCGGCTCACAAGGAATCGAAGAATCCCGACTCACTTCCTTCTGCGTTCATGCGAGCAGCATCGCGCCGTCCAACCGTATGCATCGTATGGACGGGCGAAGTATAGCAGAAACGTTCAGGATAGTGTATGAGTACAGAGGTGATGGAGGGGAAGAGTAATTTTGTCGAGTGAAGCCACGAGATTATCCGTATCGTTCCGTTGAAAAAAGTCAGGCCGTATACCTAACAATAGCCGTTACAATCTAGCACTCTCGCTGCAACCGCCTAAGGAACCGGGAAAGAAAGAAACAAAAACAGAAAAGAAAGAGAGAAATAAAGAAAGAAGGAAAGAAAGAACGAACGACATCTCTGACGCCTAGCGACAGCGTTGCGGTGATCTTATAAGACAAATTCGCCCGGCGCAAAGAAAAAGCGCCGAAGGGCGTGCCCGATAGAGTGAAAGAAAGCAATGGGTGCGAGTGCGGGAGAACGAGGTATATATACTATACGTATAGCGGGCTCGGTCACGTATGTATGCTTCCGCTTGAGACGGGGGCCGCCGATATGACGCGGACGCACGTCGGTACGTGTAAAGCACATCGCGCGAAGGCAAGCGGTGGTGACTTTCGAGCGCCGCTCGTAACCATACTCTCTCGGGGCCTCTTCCCTTCCCGGCACGTTTGTGCCGTCCGTGGTCCCGTTTTCAATTACTTTCACCGAAGTGACTTTCCTGCTCCTTTTCATTGGCCTCCCCCTACCGCGCTATCGCGGAAGGCTGTATGCATTTCCTTTTTTTTTCTTTCTTTCTTTCTTTCTTAGTGGTTACTTCTCATTTTTTTCCTAGCTCTCAAATTTTGATCTCATTGTGCAGATAGAGGGAAATTTTTGCTGCGTGTTCCGGCAGCAGGTATTTGTTTGCTTTCAGTGCATCACGAGCATACGCAATAATGACAAAGTGATCTTTTTTCTTGCAAGAGACAAATAGAAAAACGAGAGAGAGAGGGAGATAAATATTCGGTCCTACCTTTTTGGTATTAGAAAGACTAAAATAGATGACGGCGACAGTGCACTCAATTAGCCAATTAGATGAGGTAGTAAGCGTCTTTCTTTCAAGTGCTACTGCTTGCCTGGGGCTTCTTTAGAGAGAGATAGAGAGAGAGAGAGCGAGAGAGAAAAGGCAGGGAGGTCCACCAGAAGCGAGTTTACGGTTTACTATCCTACAGTGGGGTGGAGAATATAGGGGGTTGGGAAGAGTGCAAAGAGAGAGAGAGAGAGAAAAGAAAAAGGAAAAAAAGAAAGGAAAAGAAACACAGGAATAAGTAACAGAAAAGGCGTTCCGATCACAGACGTTCACACAGGCCAGTCGATTTCAAGAAGCGCAGCAGCAAGCTTGCACGGCCTTCTGATGCGATGTTGAGTCGCGTCGATGCTACATATAATACTTGTGTCGTGAGGCCTGCCACAGATGCTTGAATTCAGTGTACTACAGTTTGAATACAAACAAACAAACAAACAAACAAACAAACAAACAAACAAACAAACAAACAAACAAACAAACAAACAAACAAACAAACAAGCAAAAACTGCACAATTGCCTCCAGACATGTCGAACCACGGTAGGTGACTCATCTTGAGGAATGACCTCTTCCTCAACACTCTAGTGCGGGTGTATTGCAGCGTTGGTATCCAAAGGTGTACGACGTGTCCTTAGATTACACAGGGCAGCCCCGTATTACACGCCGCGAAGTTACCCGTGTGTTAAACGAAATACGTTTGGTTGCACCGCTCTTACAGGAGTAAATCGTGGTTGAACTATTAAAACGAGGTTGCGGGCTTCATTTTCGGTGACAGTATGCTCGCGACCATACAACCTCGCTTGTTTGACGTTCTGTTATACTTGTCATGTATGTTCGCACGTTTCTAATTTGCAAATTGGAAGTCAGCACCCCTCCCCCTCAAGCTTCAACACGTTATTTAGTCATGTCAAAAAAGAAACAATAAGACAAAAAAATATAAACGTAGCAATACTAATACAAATGTCTGCCACAACGCCTCCATGAATAAATATCTGCGATCCTTGCTACCCCACAAATATGTCCAAGGAGCACTGTGCGGCACTTAAGGTTAGGGGACTTTCCACCGTGTGCAAACGATGAACACCCGTGCGCGGATGCAAATCACCGGGCGTGAGGCCATTGTAGCGCGCCGTGCGCGCGCGCTATCTTCTATACGCTGCTCTGCCGACCTTGACGCGGCGCGTCTTCGTGGTCGTCGTCGGAGCGCTTCGCTCCGAAAGTTGCGCGTTGCATCGCTGTGTCCTTTCATTATGCATACGGGGACCACCGCCGGCGCGGCTCATCGGTGTGACGCGTATAACAGGCCGGCGCGATGCGGTAACAGGCCGTTCGGCTTCACGCTCCATTGGTTTTTCCGCGCCGCGACGGCGGGACCGGCAGCAGACCGCGAAACCGAACTGCAGCGCCGACCTTAGACGAGGCGCTAGCGAAGACGCCGATGCATTGAAACCAGTCGAGCGAAGCGACGTCGCTTCGGTATAATGATTGCCGTTTATATATATCGAAGGAGCTGACCGGGCGCCAGCTCAGTGATTTCGCGAGACGCGTAAAGTGAATGTGTGTTGTCTGTGTATATATATTTAGCTCGCGGATGCTCTGGGGCCTCTATTTCTCTCCCAGTTTCCTTTTCTTTTTTCATTCTCGTTTCTAGACGCACCAAATAAATCAGCCTTTACTACAGCGCTACTGCCCTGAGGTCCAGACAACCACAACTCCTCCAGAAAATCTTGAGCTGCCCTCATACTAAAATAAGACGTGGCCAAAACGACTTCTGGGTCAAGATATATGTGTCAGAATGGCGGTGCTGTATCAGCCTGCTGTTGAGGTATAGTAGTAAGAGACACAGCTAGAAATATCGACGGGACTTTATTTTCACAAAGGCATCGATTGTTACCTAGATTAGTTCTATATATAGCCTTCTGAATCGTTGACGCATGCTATTAACTTTTGCTACGTAGCTTGTTCTAGCCTAGGGTTTAGGTGCTAAACTCCTGAAGCAAAACAAGCCTTGATATCAAACTGAAACCTGCTGTCGCATGGTCATTCGATCTGGCATAATGGCATGCATATCCGTCCCGAAAAACGAATTGCGACAATGAACCCTTTTCGTGACCATTCTTTTCTTACAGTTGCTGTGTTTAGATGTAACCAGTTCTAGCTCTTCCCTATATAAAAATATTCCTTCTGTATACGCGGTGCCGCCTCTAACAGGACGATACTAGGGCTGACTCTCCCACCTCGTTATTCCAGAGAGCTATAACAGGAGAAGAAGACTGCAGGGGTCAGTAATGCGCATCGTGAAATTGCGTTCTTTTTTTTTTTTTTTTACTTTTGCTTCATATGTTTTCGATGCTTTATTCAGGAGCTCTTGTGACCGTCGGTCTGCACGCTCCGAACAAAGCACGTGTGAACGTAGGTGGCCTTGCATCACAGCGCTCGCCTTAAATATGCTAGAATCGTAGGACGGAACGATGCCAAGATGGAGAGCATTGTACCTTTATCACCTGACCACATTTGGAGCATTGTTTCATTCACTGTGCGTTGGCGAAGCCTCAAGTGCACGTGGGAATAGTCTGTGTGGCCGTTAGCTTTAGGTGCCGAGCTCGTTCTTCCGTGGTAGCAGTTTTCTATATCCCTACTTTATATTTGTGGGGCACTGCTCCTCATTTTTTTTTTCGTTGCATAGGGAAGATGCGTCGGCTTCTGCCTCAAGATGCCTGATATGACCGTGCCAGCTTTTTTTTTCCCCCTTCACACCATGTGTTCCAGTTTGCCGTGGCGTGGCACTTGGGAGTAATCGTTTTGATGGTGGTCCACATTTTCGCTCCTAATTTATGCGATTGCTCCGCTTGCTTGGCCTACGATTCTGCGTTGCGCATGAAAGCAATTTCGAGTGGATGGAAAGCAGAGATGGTTTTGCCCCTAGGCAAAACGGCCCAATTCGCGGAGGCATCATAATTGCGGATTCACTGAGGCCGCTGTGCTATGCGGAAAAAGAAAGCAACACGACTAAGGTGCGCTCCAAGACTATTGCGCGTTTTGTGCACGTGCTGCTTGCTCGAGCAACGGATGCCGAGCGGCAAACTATTAAAGTAAGTACAAAAAGCAGTATTAAATGGCTGTAGTGGTAACTGCGGTATCAGAAAGCACGGAGATCAAAACGAAGATAAAACGGGACACAGCGAACCCACCTCGCTTTGTATTTAGCGCTGAAGTCTCCGAAGCGAAATGATACCTGTATAATTACACCAATCTCCATTTTTTTCAGCACACCCACGAAGAGGTTTATATGCGAAACCAAAGTTTCCAATCGCCGACCTTTACACGCGCAGATCAGCCATAAAAACTCGGTAGTTCGTGCTCTCAGAAGACCAGCTTTGCCTAGAACGTCGTCAGTTTTATCACTTCTAATGATGAGCTATGAGCGAGCTATAGTCTCTTTCATCGGAGGAGAGAGCACTTCATCTTAGGACCGTTGCGCGCGAGTACGAAGCGCACTGCTCCTGTTTCTGAAGTTATTTTGAGCGGAGAACGCGCGATTTCACAACATTATGTCGACGCCCGACAAGCTCACGATGGAAAGGTCTATAGCTATTCTGACCGTATACGCCTAAACTTACCGCAATCAGAGCGTTTCTCTCACCACCATCTGTCTCACGAAGGAAACAATAACAAGCGCCCAGACGACCACAGCGTTCGAAAATGGCACGTTCATTTCTGGGGCTTGCAATCGGGTCGTTTCGCCTTTTCTCGATGAACTAGAACGTGCGTGCAGCTTTACAGGCGAATGGACCGGCGCAATAACCTAACGCCGCATAATAGCGGGGACTTGGCCACAATGCACGTTCGGTCATATAGCGATGCCATTCTGCTGTACGCAGTGCCGCAGGCATGCTTAGACGGAAGTGCACCGTTCGTGCGCGCGTACAAACAAATATATATACATATACATTAATGAGCGCGTGCCAAATACAGGCTATCCTCAAGCGCCTAATTGAAACGTCTCGTACATCACACTGTACGCCACACATCTTATACAGCGTGTAGTGTATACGTACGAGACTGGATCCGTGTTACTCGTCTCTCCTCAGTCACACCGCTCGGCGAAATGCGTTATCGACACAGAAACACCGTTTCACACGAGAGACACGCGCTGCGCGTCGACTTTCTGTCGCGTCTCCGCTCGCTCGCTTTCTTTTATTCTCTTTTCTCCCCACCACCGGAGATGCCGTTTCTTTCTCTCTTCTTATCCTTGCCTTAATCCTCGCCTGAAAATCCAAAGGCCGACCGGATGCGATAAGCGCTGGCTCGTCTATACCGTCGCCCGCTGTGGTGTGTCGCGGTGGAATTTCCGGAGCTTAGGCGTAATTCTGTGTAGCACCCTTGCGATGTGACGTTATGTGCTCAATTTCGATGAGGGCGACATCCTCGTGATGCAATCGCGCCGTTGTCGTTGTCCCCGGGTGCGTAGGCGTGCGGATCTAGCTTCTTCGCAGCGGCGTGGAATTTCACCGCAACGTATACGTGACGGAATAATGGTTAAATAAACCAAACAGTTATGTGTGCTGCGATATACGTTCCCGCCTTCGCAAAATTAGGTAACAAGGTCTAACGCGAACACTATCTGTTAGGCCACGCCGCAGGACGTTGTAAATAAAGCCACCCGTCCGGTGTGCTGGTCGCGTCCGGGGCTTTCAAATGGTGGCGCGAGGGCTGTGCTTACGCAGGTTGGTGAAAGAGGGTTTAACACAGGAGAGGTGGGTATGGGTTGGCCTGAGCGACATGCCTCTGCCGTAATCTTGGGAGAGCGCACTGCCGAACGACAGGGGCCAGGAGAATAAGGCTTGGCTCTGATGTACCATGGTACTAGCCTATTCGGAGATTGACAGGAGGAGTACGGCAGACATAAGCGAGATGATGAAATAACTACACGATGTATTGTTAATCACACGTCGTTCATTCGCTCTTTCTTTGCCTGAGAGAGAGTGTCATGCATAGTATGTAGCCCTAGTGCTCCAGAATATTTTTTGAGGATATTTAGTTAGGTGTTGCGGTATGTTTCTGTCGGAGAAAATTAAACATGCAGAACATGCAGCGATTCCGAGATTTCTGCTGAGGCGCTCTGTGGTTGCACTGCTGTGGCAGCTACAATCTCCGGAGTCCTCGTTTAAGTGTTTCTGACGTGTAGCAGTGCTCTAGAATCAATTCGATCAGAAATGTATGAGCTTTTAGTCATATTTGTAGAATAATTGTCAATCCGCATTGCATCGATATCTTTCCTCGAGGAGACTTTCTAAAACTTTGTTATAGCTTGTCAGCACCCATATTTGAACCAAGCATTAACGCAATACCGAAGACACAGTCATGAGACCACCCAAAATTGTAACTGCAACACACTACAGCACACAAAACTGTAAGTGCAACGACCATGCTCTACTTTGCTGCTCGTGTAAAAACATTGCAAGCAGCATTCGTTAACGTACAGTGCCTGATTATTCTTCCGGTCCCTGAGGCAGGAACACTCGTGGAACACAAGAAGGTTTCTAACGTGCTGTGGTTGAGCAGCACGTCACAAGGCGTCGCGATCAGCGCTGATGCTTCTGCGTATATTTCCAGGTGTTTGAGTATTCGGTAAAAGGTAATAGCATACAGACGGGGCTAAAGCTAATTAATGTTCCTGTCAGTTTGTTTAAAACTCTTCCGCGCACTTTTCTCTATATTTTCTTGGGCGGAAAGGCTAAGCGTTGCTTCCTAAAAGAGTGAACCATTCACTTACTAGTGAGCACTGTCGTTTGCTACTTTCTTTCCTTCAAGTCATTTGCTATGTTTCACTCCTCTTCAGGACCGGAAACGAACAGCCCAGGCGCGGATCCTTCATCGGTTCGAACACCTCTTTGCGAGTCAAAAAGCCCGTCTAGCGGTAAGGCGCTGCTCCTACGCGGCTATATTGGCTTTAGCTATCTCGTAGACTGGTTTCTCTTTTAATTCAGAAGGACTGGAAATTGATGACAATGGAAGGTATTGGTCACTGGGCTGCCACACTCTCGCTAATGGAAGAAGAGGACTCTTTTGCTATCCTTGTCACTCGCAGCAGAAGTGGGGTCTCACTACTGCTCCTGCACTCGAGATACAAGCACTAAAGGAAGGGGCGTGTACGTACGTGACGTCGAACGTTTCGGGCGAGGAAAACCCTTCCACTGTCTGCGCTACATTGAGCGGCGCGAGATGAAACCGCCGACGACACTGCTGTTAAATCGCTTATCAACGGTTGCTACGTGCGACCTTTTTTTTTTTTTTCTGTCAGAAGTCAATGTTTTCAGGCACTTTGAGCGGAGAGAAGGAAACGTAAAAAAAGAAAAGCGGCAGAATTTTAAGGACGCTCTAGATTCAAAGCGTTTCCTTATGTGCTACTAAGATAAAGTGAGCTAAACACTTTGGCAGGTCACTGCGGACGAGACTGAAATGCATGAAATGAAGTGAGACATTGGAATGCAGGAGGAACGCGTTCTGTTCGCTGCCTACAAAGCCGGTGTGTCATCGTTATTGTCCTTCAGCACGAATTACGTCGAACTTTGCCAATAGCATGTTCCTGGAAGAAAGTGCGCTTCTGAAAACTGGCCATACGATACTCCTGATGAATACGTTGCTCGCCAGTGACAGTAACACACGAAACGTCCCGTGTTGGTATAGACGTTGTAGGAGACGTCCAAGGCAAACGTATATCTGGGTGTGCGTGAGTTTGCGTGGGTCCGTCTGTGTGTATGTGCTTTCATATAATAGTTCATTCGCGTTAGCTGCGGTGCAAAAAAAAAAAATGAATAGCCTACAGTTTCCAAATTGCGTGGAATTTTTCTTTGATTGCTGTTTCCTGCAATCATATTTTCATGTGGTCCGAAATACTAGAGAATTTGTCAGGAGCGCAAATATTTTATCGTGACTCTCATATCTCCAAAAGCGATTAAAAGTGCTCATAGCCCAAACACGGAACTAATCACACAATGTTATTGAATAAACGCGTTGCGTACAGGAAGTTAAACAAGCACGTTCAGAATTATGACTGGATTTCGGCCTGATTCTTCAGTTGATATAAGTTAGCGACGCTTAAAACATGTTCAAGTGTAACAAAAGAGCATCTATACGAGCCAAAGTCGTGGTCAGTCCTGTGGCTTCCTTAGAAAACTGACCAACTGTCCCACAACAAGCACCGAATAGATTACTAATAATTCTCATTTTATTACGCAGCTAATAAAAATGGAAATAGCAGGCACAATTTGATCCGCCACGTCATTTAAATGATAAAATAAAACAAATCATGATCCCACATATGAGCTATTGAATTGTGCTGAACGCCACTTGACCTTTTCTTTGCGCCGTCGGGGTACTGACACGTACAACCAAAGAAGTTATTATTTTTTCAGTGTTTGTGTTGTCACCTAACGAAGCTGTATATGCTAGGCAGATATGTGTATCGGCTTTATAAATATGTCTTGTCGATGTAGCATTAAACTAGTGTTGTGTCGCTATTCTCTATGCCGACTACCGGCCCACACATTTCCCTTTCTTATTCTTCTCCTCAACCTTACATGTTGTATTTTTAGGTAGATGCGTTGGAATATTATTTACTCACTCAATAAACTTCAGTTAACCGTTGAAAAACTTTTCTCTACATTTCTTTACCCGGCGGTAACATTCTTGACGAAGTAAGGCGCGAAGTGGTGATGCCACAAGGCAGCAAGACTTCACGCCCAACTGCGGCATACGTCCGCCCATGCGGCACAATAGGAGATGAGATGGCAGATTCGCGGAAACAGAAGGGAACGCGCGTATGCAGGTACGTAAAGTCAGCAGTGTTACACAGTGTTGCACGTACTGTCGTCCGCATGCTTTCAGAAGCTCTGTAATTTTTGTTAAGTGCGTAGCATACATCAGAACGGCGCCTAGTGCGTGGCGCGTACGTAGGTGTTTTGAGCGCTTTCCGTGGTGTCACAATGCTGCCGTCGTAGTTCCGTTAAAACAGCCGTTCTCTGACTGGAACGACCAACGTCCGGCAGTGCGGCTGAAATTTTAGGCGCTAGAAACATCGTATCCATATGCGCGCTCTAAGTTTCATTAGCAGGGTAGTTTTGTGTCACTCCCTTAAAGGTAAATGACGTAACTTGACGGCAACATTATGTCACTGCTGCATGCCGCCGGCTGCGCTTGCGCAGTTACGGTAATGACAAAATGCAACGCTATAGCTAAAATACTCAAACGAAGTGATTTCATCGCTGTGCAAAATAGCGTCTCCCACGGAGCGGAATCGATAGCCATCGATATGAAAGCTTTCGCCTTCGACCTCTCGACCGCGTGTCCTACCCTCCAAAGATGTACTCCACCCCCGAAGGCGAAGTCAGGTAACACGTCGTCTTCGTGTTGAGGAGCGTGTGAGCTGCGACAAGAAAAAAAAAAAAAAACGCTATCCACACGTTGGGTTGGCAACTGAGGCAGCCGCAAGTCTCTCGCACTGGGTGCTTTGTGAAGGCGGCGAATTTGACTGCGGTGACACCCATTGGCCGCTGCGTGGTTTCTCTGCCACGGGGGGCTGAGGGGGGGGGGGGGGGGTAACCTATTCCACGATAACCTATTTCCAGTGGCCTCGAAATTCGCTAGGCTAATCGTCCCACGGACGACGGCTTCCGCCGCTCGCCGCTGCGCTTCGGGAGCTTCAGGGAACGCTGAGCGCGTTTTCTTGCTTTTTTGTTTTTTGTGGTTTTATTTCTGTTCTCCATCCTTTCCTGGCAGGCCGTGACGTCGGTGGGTGTACGTGAAAGCACGCGACGCACGTGCGCGCGCTCAGCGTAACGCCCAGCTGTTGTGCGGCGAAGAGCGTGAAAAATTGGATTGCCATAAGTCCCGATGACGGAGAATTAAGTCCACAGTACACGGACCATTTGGAGTGTTACCATGATATACTGTTAGCATGGTAGTTTTCTAGCTGTAACAATGTACGGAGCTACTGTTGATGTGTTTGCATGGCAATTGCTGTAGAGGCACGTTCGGTGTCCCACGGCCATGCTATATTTCGACATCACTGCTCACAAAGTTGAGAAATTGTTTGCATAACGTCCAACAAGGTGACGCCCATGACCCGTAGATAAAATAGTCGGGTAGCTCATAACCGGATTGTTGTTTTGGCTCGTAAAACCCCACAATGTTGAGGACAGTCTGTAGATTGCGTAAAAAGAAAGGGGCGAAAGAAGACGGTGAGTCACACGCTATGCTTGAAAGGGCCTATGCTTCAACCAGACTTCCAAGTTGAAAACTTTAATTAGGCGTTCAAGTTGAAAGTCAATATAGTGTTTCACCAATCGCTTAATTCTTATGTCGATGTCTCTTTCCGCTATTACAATCTAGTTTGCTGTATCTCATTGAGAAACTATTTCAATCTACAGTACATTTTTTATATACCAAGTGATAGCTGAACTGTAGAATCTTCTTGTTTTGTTCTTTAGAAATCATTGTACTAAAATTAGCCCACAAGTAGAAAGGGTCGCCTGAGCATCTTAACTCTCATTATTATTGTGGACTTGTTCTAGGGCTATCGTTGTTGGTATGAGTCAGCAGCCGCTATGGTCCATTAGCTGACGTGGAACGTCCAGCCGCGCTGGCGGCTTCATGAGAAATGTGAAGTGAAAACGAAAAGTCTAAATAAATGAAATATAATAAATATAAAAAGAAATCATTAGTACTGATATGCTAGTGCACGACATAGCCCACGGTTCGCTTTGGAGCGTCAAACATCAATAATTGTTAACCATTTGCATACATTCGAATGCCGCGTATTACTGTTATTGGGATCTTTACTTGTACAGTCGTCGTTTCAATGAACCATTAAGACCGAAGCCGCGTAGCGCCTATCAAGTTGAAACAATTGCGTAGTTGTTTACGTTCTGAATAGCTTTCCCGTGGAATCATCACAGGGAGGCTGGTTTTCTAGTAGAGCGAGTACATTTCATGCTATGGATTTTCGAGTCAGCCCACATTTGATACGCAAAACTGAAAATAAATTACAGTATTTTACGTTTTGGTCTCTTACGGACCATCTGTATTGAAATATTAAGGGAGTTGCTTGTTGAGATTCTAATGGGCCATGTTGATAACTGTGAAGCTCGCTTTCCCGCAGCGCGCCACCGCCTGAAATATGGAGGCTGACACATTGCCGAAGATGCGGCTAGGGTCGCACCAGTGCACTATTCCTGCTCTTGTGGGCACCTTGCCATGCAAAAAAAGAAGCAAGAAGAATGCAGAGGCCGCACACTTAGCCATCATAACGCGTTGACCGCGATATTTTGGACAATGGTGCGTCGAAAGAAAAGCCAGCTTTTCAGTTTTTCTTAAGAAGTTTATTAGCAGATGAATAAAGTGACCATCCAAAATTAATAAAATAAGCCAAGTAAGACTGCCATAAAGTAAGGCTATACCAAAAGCCAAGGGATTATAACGGTCACGCACCGAGTTAACTGCGTGGGAAAGTGAGCTCAGCGCGAGGAGCGAGCGATGAGCTCTGCGTTGTGCAAGATTGTTACGTGTTCGCGCAGGCCACCCACGGTATATGCGTATATACTGGCGAAAGGAAACTATCCAGAGGTGTTTGCTAGCACGCGACCAGCGGATCACCGTTGTTCAGACTTCCTTGACCGAAAGGCACAGACATGCTGCTAGCACGCAACCAATATACAGAGAATATATTTTTCTTTCTTTCTCATAGTCACTTTTTTTGCGCTGTTTTCACCAAACGTAGCTCTTTGGTTACGCAGTCCGCTTCAAAACTACTCTTCTTATTTTCTATTTTCCTTTTTCGATCGAGGTTGGCGTGTCGTAGTGTCATTGTGTTGGAAGACTTCAAACACGCCGTTCGTGAAAGTTGACCTACCGTGGTCGCCAACCAGTTCCCACTACTGCAGCGCCGATAAGCTGTTAGGTATATCTCACGAAAAACACACACTATCTATGCGTGTATCTCGTGAAATGCAATACAAAGATGCTGCCAAAAGTAATGGAAAAGATGGCGTTGCTATTTTGAGCTTTTGTAGGAGGTTCGCAATCTCCATGTGGGCAGATGTAATCCGCTCTTGTTGAGAAGCAGACAATGCAACGAGCCATAATACGCGGTTCTCGCAAATGCAGCTACTTACTGCTGTTCGTAGCAGTAACAAGGGAAATGCCTGCGCTTACTTAACACAACAGTCTAGTCGGTGGGTGTAATTAAAGTTAATTATCCTCTGCTGCGTTTAAGTACTATCTACTCCAGGCTCTTGCTAGCACTAGGCCGTAAATTATTACGTCTACAAGGCAAAAAAGGCGGCAGCACTTTCATCGCCCCTACATCTTTTATTTTTGCCTTCAAATTCCAGGTTCACGTTGCGCAGCCTACAACACTTCGTTAACCAACGGGCGCAAGTAAATTATCCTCGAGTCGGCGTTGTGCAGGTTAGGCATTTTTTCCCCCCTCATTAGAAGCCTCGCGTAACATAAAGGTCACTGAGCTGCTAAGCAAAGAGAAAAGGGGGTTCAAAAGCGCCGTTTATACGGCGTTGCAAGAGCGAACCAAACTGCTTACGACCGTGGGGGGGTCTCCGATGGGGCTGGCCAGTGCAAAACGGTTGACCGACAGCGCATGCACGCGGACGTCGTCTCGCGAAACTCGCAGACCAGCCGAGTTGCGGAAGTGAGACGCAGGAAGTGTTTGACGGAGCTGCGATTCATGAGTGGTGTATGAGTGACGTGTGCGCGAACGCTGAGACATCTAATCCCATTAGCCATATGTTCTTTGGGTATAAAGACCGTGGGAAGCCGTGCTTTGTTCCCTCTCTCACTTTTGTCGCCGTGTTTGTTTCAATGACCGATTCATTCGGATGTATAATTGTGAACGTTGACAACTATATCGTGGTTGTTTTCCCCACGGATGATAAAATGTTTAATGGTTAAATAATGCATCAATAGATCGAAGGCGAGAATTCCGTCAACAAAGCAGTTTTTTCAAACGTGCAGTTTCAGTGGCTTTTCTGCTACATATATTCATTAGTACACACCGATCTGCTCTTGTCGTCGAACTGTACGACTGATTTATGCGTTGACGTTTAATCAGGCATTACATCTTCGCAAATCTTTACGTTCTCTCATGTTACAAGAGCAGCCGGCTCGAGTACTAACTTACCTTTAATACTTTTAGAATACTTATTGTTAATTATATTCACAGCTAATGTCAAACTGCTTCATTATCTTTTTGAATCAGCTGGGGGCTGGAGAAAACAAAAATGGGAATGGAGTCTTGGCGTTGTAAGAACATTCTTTCTCTCGTTTTACAACGGTGCTAAATCGCCGGCCCAGTGGCGACTTCACCGCTGAGGCTTTACTTATCAGCGTCGGAGAGGAATGCGGAATGAAGAAAAAGAAACAAAAAATTTTATATGTCTGTCAGGGGCGACCTCCGCTCCGAAAGTCGCATTCCTACTGTCGTTCGACCTCTTTCCGTTGTTTCGTCCACCTTCCGTATATACTGCGCCCGCCGCGACCCACTCCCTTCAGTTTCCTTTCCGCGACCGTCACGGCGAAGGCGTGACCGCAAAGCGGTGACAGCGCGGAAGCCGACTTTCGCTTTTCCCAACTGCCGTGCAACGACAGGTGGGCGCGAAGCGCGCGCGACCTTGTCCATCCCAAGTCAACGACTCCACGCCTTGTACGAGCAGCTATGCGCCGCGCAAGGGAGCGGCTTACTCTTGAAGCGATTATAACCAAATAGGGCTGGAATTTAGGGACCCTACCTCTAGCACCTCGTGCACTTTATTATTAGCGTAGCCTGTTTCTTCAGCTTATTATGTTGAGAGTATCAATTATTAGCGAGGACAACTTATGCGCCTTGCAATTGTCCTTGAAGCGATATATCGGGGTTCTCACACCAGTAGGCGTGGCGATCACAGCGTTTCAGTGAAGTTCTAAATGGGCTCCGGAGTATGATAGGCTAGACATTCTAAACAAGACAGGTGCGTCTTCTTCGTCGCGTTACTTCTAACAAATTTCACTAGGCGAACAGGAGCAATAAAGCGCTAATCTCCTGTACACTCTAAGGGTACAACTAAAGCCATGTGAAGTGCATCCCCTGCGTATAAGTTACCGGTGCGGTGTCGACATGCTAGCCGCATAATATAATATATTGCGTAACCTTAATTATTGCTCTGGACTTGCGAGTAGCCTTGCTTAGATTACTTATTCAACTTTTGTCTGTCTTCTGAAATGATAACTTATGAGCAACAACAATGCCGGAAAGCCACGTACCAAAATATAATGTGCGGCGCTTATGTCGTCAGCCGCTATAACGGTGAGGGTGGTTTGTGAAAGGGCACCGATGAACACAGGTGTGACGTCATCGCAAAAGGCCTGATAGTACGCTCACGGCCGCTGTATTAAACGAACCGCAAAGGCGTTTGTCGTAGTCTACTAAAAGAGCGTCTCTTCGACACGAGATCAATGTTTAAGACGATTTTAATTCGAGTTTACAGTGCAGCTGTTTAACGTGATAGCGCAGAAGCCTCGTATTGGTTCCAAACGAATACGCCCTGCGTATCTGTATGCAACACAAAAGCTGGGCTAAACACGAGTAGATGAGCTAGCGCAACCACTCGCAAAACTTACAAACTAAAAACACTGATATCGTGAGTTTCTGTCGACTAAAACTAGACCAGTTTGTATACAGAGCTTCAACGTCAAGAGCGTCGCATTGGCGACGATTTCGCGCGTGCTCGTTGGAGAATAACCCTCGCGTATCGTCAGCGCGCCTTCTCGCGCTCTTCGGGGCGCCGCGCTTCGCCGAAGATGTCATTGCCGGTTGCCGAGCGCAGTTTAGTTCGCCCGCGTCCTTACACAAATCGGCCTCGTCGATGCGAATACGATGACGGCGGCGGGCCCCACACGCGCTAAGGACGACAACGTTCGCATCGCGCCTTCGTGAAACGTGTATATACGACCACACCGCTCCGGGTGGGGGGGAGGACATTCTCTCTCTTGCCAACCCGTGTATGCTATGCCGCGCTCTATACAGCTGAAAAAGAAACGCCGCACTTCGTCTTTGCGGAACGCTCACCGGCAGTTTACACAAGCGACGCCCCACTTCTCTCCCGCGCGCGCGCGCGCGCGTCTGTGCGTCTGTGCGCGCGCGTTCAGTCGTGTGTCTATCGTGGTGGAATCTCGCGAGAGAAAGCGCCTCGAGAGACGAACAGAATGCGGATCACTCCTCCACTGAGGAAACTGGCCGCGATCGCGACAACGGCGGCAGCGCGACCGAAGCGGCTCCGATCGAGGCCTGCAGCGGTGCGCTTGCGCCTCCGCGCTGCTGTTTGTTGGCTGTGTTTGGCTGCTGCCGTTGCCGCTGCCGTGACTGCGTCGTCCGCCCGCCACCGATCGGCAGAACAGGTTCAGCGCGCGCACGTCGGATTGAAGCAGCTGAAGCGCCCGTATCTTATCCCTCTCAACTATATATACGGCCGCCCCCTTGCGCGAGCGAGCGTGTTTCTTGGCTTCGCGGTCGTGATCAGTCGGTCTCGCTATTTCCTTTTGTTTTCGGGTGCGTCCTTGCATGGTCCGACACGAGGGAGGCGAAATGGTTGGACGTGGTCGACCGAACTATCTCTCCACCACGTTTTCCACCAGGGGAGTAACAGTTTAGAGAAAATGGTCTATGCAAACGACTCATTTTTCTTTCTTTTTTTTTTCTACTCCCGTATAAGTGGACACCGCCTCCATCTCTACAAAGCGTGTAGCTGTCCCCTAGAAAATCCAATACCAATGTTGCGCTTGCAGTTACGGCTTCGAGGGTTACTGCTGACGCACTGTCGAGCAAAGATTCCCTGAGGCAGATTATTTCCCTAGGATCGCCATTAGTGACGCTCTCCGACGAACTCAATGTCGAAAAGGTAGTCAGAATCCGATTTGGAAAAGCGTCGCTGGCCCATTTTGGCAACCTATATTTCGGCCTCTCTGCGTGTTCATCATTTCTTCTGGCCTGAATAGCAGCATATTTAAGGTGATAGTTGCTAAGGCAGCGCACAGACAATGATCTGCACTAGAAGCTGAACACTTCTGTTGGAGCTATATAAGTGGGGTCATCCTGGTTTCGGAATGGTTATTCGCACGCGACGTCCACAAAGCTGATGCCAGATATTTCGGGGCTTCAATACTTCAGTGCCCACGCCAACATTATTTTTTTTCTGCATTGCGTTGATCTGGAGCAGCGAACGAGCCAGCTCCATGTTTAACACTTCTGTCACTAGCGCTGTTCACTGTAAAAATACTTTTAAAGAAGGGCAATGCTTCTTTACAGAAGCTTGTGCTAAACTGATTCTGCCAATCACTACTTTTTCACTGTCGCGCTCGAGGCAAGAATGCTTACAATAGCGGTCGTATCTGCGAAACACCTTCACGGCAATGCCAAATCCCTTAGAATATAATAGTCTCCCGCGCTTTTTTTGCTGGTATTAGCGCCGTGAAGAGCGCGATCTTATCAGCAGTTGCCATGTTGCGAACGCTTTCCCGCACTGCACACCTGTCAAAGTGAGAAAATCGCTTGCAGTGCAGAACAGCTTTGTAAGACACAAACATCCGAGCCGACGGATTCCCGTCGATGAGTCCTTCCTACGCCTACTAGAGCCGCTTCTGCCCCTATACGATTGTGGCAGCATATAACGGTAGCTTGCGCTGTCTTTTCAACACGCCATCGCTTCTGTAGCGCCGCAGCGGCTTCCTTCCCGCCCACCCTGTCAGCTCCTTGGCGTCGCCTCGGCCATGCACACGCGCCAAATAACAGTGGTCGGGTTCTTTCTCGTCCCGTGAAATCCCGCTGGCCGAGCCGCAGGCAGGGCTTCTGTTATGCGAGCGAGCGCGCGGTTCGGCATCACCTCTCGCCGTCACTGCGGTGAAGCGGGCGGTATAGCTGCCTTGTGCTGTCAGCGAACGGCGGCTGTGGCGGCCGCGGCGGCGGCTTGGATGATTCGAACGATTGGTCACGGTCATTGCCACGTAGCACGCGGACGCCGCTGCATCGTCTTTACCTGCGCGCCTTTCCTCGCGTCGTGCCGGCAACATGCAGTGCGTCGCGGCCGGGTTGCGCCCTCGCTCGCGTCTTCTTCCTCGCAATTTCGTTCGTCTCTTTCATAGCGCTCTCGCGGCGCTGGACTGCGGGGGTTCTATAAATCCTCTTCCATGATGTGTAGTTAGGCGACGCGCCCTCGCTGCCACCTCCTTCCCGCTTTCTGACGTCGTTCGTCTCTCCGCGCGCGGCCGGATCGGAGAAGTAACGCCGGGAGAAAACGCGAATCTTGCAAATTGCGAGCGCCTCTCTCTCCCTCTCGTGTTTCCGCGGCTTTTGTCGTCGTCGTCGATGCTTGTTTGGCGCGCCATCGTTTGTCGGCGGTGTGTGAGAAGGAACCTGTTGAAGCATCGGCGCTCGGCTGCGTCGTCTCGAGAGGGAAGAGCGGAGACGCAAAATGCTGCCGTCGAAAGGTGAACCACTCTGCGACCCCGCGCGCGCGCGCGCGCGATGACGAAAGGAGACAAGCTGTGTGCGCGCGCGAACGTTCTTCCTGCCGCCGGGCGCGCGCAGCGCTCGCGCGTCTTTTTTTTTTTTTTCTCAATGCACGAACGAAGAACGTAGGCTGGGTGAAATCGGCCAAGAACACTGTATCAGTTCTTATGTCTTTTTTTCTTTCTTTAAGTGAGGGTATTTTCGGGCTGCCATGAACTGTTTGACCGAAATAGAGAGGCTGAAATAAAATGGAATGCTACCTCTTGTGGTGACCAAAGAAGCGCACTTCCTTACCTCCCTCAACGCCCCCTTTGCTTTTGGAAACGAAGTAATATTTCGAGGACATAGGCTAAAATACCATGGCATTTTCCTGACTTAGTTTCGCTAGGCGGGGGATGCTGGGATCGGTAGGAGTTTCCCGAGCCCTTGCGGTAGCTATAGTATACACATACCTTTTTTTTTTCTTTTTACTAGCGAAAAATCTCCAGATAAGCCTTGGTGGGTTTACAGATGAACCTTGGTGAAGCATTAATTAAACCACAGATCGAACATCAGCCAGCCTTACGCAGGTGGAACGAAGCAAACATGGCATAAAAATGTTTTTACGTGTTGACTTTTACGTTGGCTTGTAAAGTTAGGTGCAAATGATCACATCTGTATGCTTTCAAACTCACCGTTTTCATACATTATCGGGACTTAAAGAAGAAAATATTTGGCTTCAGGAGTGGCGTGGTATTATGCTAACTCTGCTCTGTGTCTACCGTAAAGGAAAAGCGAATGCGGCCGTCCCACTACAAGGTGAGAAAAGGAAGGAGAAACAACAAACCTGTAGAAACGAGAAAGACTACCTCATTTTTCTCGGCAAGCTTACGAGGT
Source organism: Dermacentor silvarum (assembly GCF_013339745.2). Lineage (NCBI taxonomy): Eukaryota > Metazoa > Arthropoda > Arachnida > Ixodida > Ixodidae > Dermacentor > Dermacentor silvarum. The sequence continues at coordinate 61,202,095 of NC_051157.2, forward strand.
TACCCTGATGGTGTTATGAATGGGCAGCGCGGCCAAAGAAGAGAGTCAATATCGTCACGATTCAGCGCACGACACGAACATTGACCGCGTATGCAAACGAGACGGCCAGCGGTAAGGGATAAGGGGGCGCGCTTTGCTCGAAGCAGACGTACAAGACTCGGCGGTTGGTTCCACCGACAAGATGTCGCATGTGGGGGAAACGGGCTAACGCAAAAGTTCGGCGCGCGGCGTATACACAGGACGCACTACATCGCTATAGCATGCCTAAAAACGAACCTAAAAAAAGTATAAAACACGACGACCACGCAGCTGACTTGGAGACGCGACCACCTACCGTGCACCACATGGTCAGTGCTTGTCCGCAGAGCGTCTGCGTAATCCAAATGGTCGGGCAAGGCGCATCGAAACAAAAAATCGCAATTCCAACGTGTACGAGATGGTCCTCCCTTTCGGGAAAACCCCGGGAGGCCGCCGCCGACTTGCGTTCACCGGGCTCCGGGCCACACAAAAACCCCGCCGTTGGTGGGTGACACCTACCTAAGAATCATCGTGGACGGCTTCTCTCTTGCGACGTCGCTGACAACACGGGATCCTCACGCTCAAGACAACCAGGAGGGCAGTAACACGCCGGCGGCACAGTCTAGGGACGGTGCCGATCACTAGGAGGGTAGTCCACTCGGCGCGGTTGCTTTCGGCTTCGGGCCGCTAGGCACCGTGTTGGTCAGCGGGGGCACACCAAACGCGCACACAAACAACCAACACGCACGCTGCCCTTCGCTGGAGGAATGCCTCGACGACGTGGACTCCGGGGCGCACGTCGAGCGTGCAGTGTTGCTGCTGCAGAGAAGGCACGTCGCACAGACTCAGTGTCCGATGGCCGACTCTTGGGAAACGGTCTAGATTCAGGGGACCTGTTTTTATATATAAGCGAGGGGGAACAGCGGCGGCAAGGGCTCCGGGACGAGGAAGGACTGCTAGCGGAGGCCAGCTGCCGCTGGGCCAGGCGAGGGGAAGGGCGTCCCCCCTTCTTCGGCTCCCCGTTGGACTTCTCCGCTAACGGGACTCCACCGGCGGCTGCCGACGGCGACCACGCTCGCCTGGCCCAGTTCCGCCGCATGCGCGCGCGAGCGCGCGCACGCGTTGCGGGAGCTGCAGCGTCGTTGGGCGCTGCGTGCCGCCGTAGCTGTCTTTGCCGCCGTCGCCGCCTCTTCTCGCCGATCAGCTGTAGGCGTTACGCTTCTGGTGCTTCTGCGGCTGCCGTATAGACAATCCTACAGCTTCTGCTGCGGGCGCCGTGGCGGCTTAATAATGTGCACGACCGCGTAGCCGCTCTCAGGCGATCCTGAGCTGGCCAGGCACTTTTCACGGGCAGCTAATGAGGCGCACCCGCTGCTGCTTTTAGACGCGCGTAATTTTGAATTCCATTGATTTACCTCTTATTAGCGCCGTCCGACTCCGCACGATCGCATAGGGAGCCTACATGCAACTCTTGAATGTAGGCTCCCTACGATCGCATTGCAGTGAGCGCGACGCGTAGGGGGAGGGGGGGGGGGAGCTACTCGGCGTGCTTTCTCGCCCGAGATGCGCGTTCTATGTGAACGTAGTGGTACGCGAATGCTGCAATAGCTCATCGGAAGCGATTCCCTGAATACGTATTACATGTCTTGAAAGGACGAATTCGTTCCTCCTGAATGCAGATACAATATTTAGGAATGAAATAACGCTTCAATTTGCAGTGTTATTGGCGTCCCTTTCGTCTTACAAGAAGGTTCTAAAGCAGATGTCTAGAAAGTTATCAAAGCTAAGCACATTTTAGCAAAAAGGAGAAGGCCGTTGATTCAGCAAAATTCCCGAGGAGCGTCTGCTGCACGCAAGCCCAGAGTAGCTTAAACGCTGTCTTTTTCATCACGCTTGTTATAAAGCGAAGATTTATATGGCTAGAAGCAACGAAAAAGCGTCTGTACGTCGCCTGTCCACGAAAAACTATCATCATCAGCATTGGCTCGAGCGTCGTCGTCTTCTTCCGCGGCTGGTTATTTGGCGACCCTCGGGTTGCGCTCTTGCTCGTGCTCGGCACGCGCTCGTACCACTGCTCCCGCGTTCGTCGTCGTCTTCTTCCACAACTGGCTCCGTTGCCGCTCATCATTCCAGCGTCTGCTGGAATGATGAACCAGCTCGAGTACCGTTGATCTGGTATATCACTTCTCTTCTGTCGTCGTAATGGGGAGGCCGCGTTTACAGGGTATGAGTCATTGCAACGCAAGTGACAACGGTGGACTTCGGGCATACCGTCAGTGACGTCGTTCTCTCCGTCGTAGCCGAACATGTGTGTAACCTCATTAAAAACACAAAGACGTAACCAGTAATTGAGAAATACTTTAATGAACCGTCCGAATTAACCCAGTCATAAACACCGGAGCCGCAAGCTTCAGCTTCGCTGGTTAGCCATCTGTACAGAGTGCTTGGGCGGTGATATCTTAAACGTTACTTATGTGGAAAAGCTCCAAGCCATTGAATGCGCCCGGCACAAGTCAACTGAATTATGTAGAATGTAATAAAGCATACCTTCCTAAATCACGGTTCTCGTCATGCGATTAATTTCGCAAAAGACCCTGTGCCATTCTAAAGTTATATCAACTGAGCAATGGTCGAATTGCCTCACAAAACTGACGCGGTAAATGTATCAACACACATAAGGGGCTCCTGCATGAGTGGTTCATAAGAGCACATATAGTTTCGGTTTATGTGATGTTTGTATGTTTTCATGTTACAGTTTCGTTGCAGGTGTGTGTGGTACGAAGGCACGCCGGCGCGTGGATGAAACTTATACAAGCACGGCTTCGAAGTGCAAAGAAGGCGAATTGGAATCGTAATGGTGAAATGCCTCGGTGGTTCCCTGAAGAAATAAAAGAAAAATACCACGCTGATCTACACAATGCTGGAATGTCAATGACGAGAAGGAAGAAAGCTTTGCTTTAATATGCGCGCACGTTAGCTGTGAACGCTTAGACGCTGCGGAAATTTTGTAGGGGTTATCTGGAATTCATGAAAGTATAGAAACCACGTAACGACCTCTGATGAGAGGTTGTGAGCGAGCGCTTGATTATTTTTTTATAATATCAGAAATGCCGTCAACATATATTTTATTGGCTTCTGTTCAAAAGTATAAATGGGTGAATTTGTGAAAGGGTGACGTGAGACAACGAAGGATATGTATTGACAAAAATAGATAGGTTTTTTAATAGAAAAAGAGGTTTATTCATTTGTTTATAAATATACCTTAATAAAAATAGAAAAGTAAGTTAAATCAATGCCATATTGCGAAGACGCCAAAAATTGCCGATCTCTTCAAAGAAAACGATCGACTAGCGTTTGAACACGAGTCATCCGTACACTCCCAATCCTCTTTCCGCATAGGTTCTACTAACTTGAGTGAAACATATTTGCAAAATGTTCCACTTATTGACACTTCTTTCTGCGGAACGAGATTAAGAGTTAAAGAGGAGCAAAGTTAAAGAAGAAAGAGTTTTTGCAAGTTTTTGCAAGAGTTTTCAAGAAAGAGATTTTGCATAGTTTTTTTACAAAGCACGCAAGAACAAAGATACCACCGAAGCCGATACAAAGTTGTAATTTTAATGAAATAAAAGGCCGTATTGTGCACTCAAATGAAGTACGAGCATTACAGTCGGGAGTCTAGTCCCGTGGTTGTCAAGGATTCAGCACAGCTTCGTGAGCCTGACACTGAGTTGAAGCGCGACCTTTTGGAAACAAGAGATCGTTAATCGCAGTTCGAGCAAGGTTAAGTTGTGAAACTTGCACGGCAGAACATCGTGACAACTCGTAATGTTGGACATTCTAACAGCGATTGTTCAAGCGTCTTGCAGTAGTGTCAGGTGTATGATACCTTAAAAAAAAGAAAAAAAGAAAGAAGAAAAAAAAAGCAGGTTGGAGGTTAATACATTACGCGACACTATGGTGCTATACCATTTAGGAATTTAGGAACACTACGAAATTTTGCAGAATAATTCGTGTTGTTCGCAAATGCGACGCACGGCGTATTGCGTGCAAGGCGTCACTCGTAATATGCGGCAGCCGGGTTTCGGCGGCGAGTTTTCAGGCTGAGCGCTGCTGTGCTGAGCGGGCCGACGACAGCGAACGTGGAGTGACTCCACTTGTCGGCTAAGGAGCCGTTTTGACGTCGGCGCACCCGTTGTCAAGGCCCTCGTCACATTTTGCGCCGTTGTCACCGCCTAAGTGCCATTGTATTCGCGCCGCTGTCTCCGTTGAAAAATTGTCCTGTCCGTGCGACACATCGCCGTTTTGCCAGCGCATTTAGGAGCGCTGTTTCCCCTCTCGTTTGCAGACGCTCGCACAGGTGCAAATACCATGCGACGAACCATGAATGAAAGCTATTCGGCTCCATGGGCATATATTACGTTCTACCTTGCGTCATTAGTTTTAATAACTGCTGATTCCCCGGTGACTATTTATTTGATAAACTGTTTCTGCAATGCCAGCTCGAGCACCATTGATCTGGTATATCTAGAAGGCACGTTTAGGACACCTGCAAATTAAATAATGTTTCCAGCACAATTCATCGTCAAGCATCTGTGTTTTGACCAACACGACTTATTTTAGGAATTTATATCCATTGTTTGCATATTGCTAATATTATATTAGCAATACTAATGGTCGAGATAAGCTAAGTGAAGTACTCATTCTTCAACACTGTTTCGAAGGCTGACGAACAATAGCTAATGAAAAAATCTGGTAACATAACAAAAAATCTGAGAGGGTAATCCGAAGCAGGATAAAAGTCGTGGTAACATATTCGCAGCGCAGATGTCCTCGCGCTTCACACTGTTACCGCATTTTCTTTTGCAGCATTTTCTTTCAGCATATGGCTTTCCAATTTTAAGTTCTTGTCGTCAATGCTTGCAGGTATGGGTTGGGCCGAATTTTGCAAAGCTTGTTCGTTCGTGTCTCGCACGGCCCGGCCACCATCGCTAGTGTTTTATCTGATTGAAGTCTTCTCTGCAGTCCCAGAAGACTTACTGGGGCCAGAAAAAAGAAACTGCCATCACTGAGAATGTTTGGTGCTGAGGATAATAACGCTAATGTGATGATACGAACTGCTGCAATAAGGTGAACGTCTGATTAGTCGCTGATTTTATATATAGTTATCGTGTCCGTCTTAGTCTCTCCCTCCGTCCGTCCGTCGGTCCGGACGTGTGCCCACCCCTCATGTAATGTCCCGTTCAGGGACCGTTGAAGTATCATGAATAAATTAACGACTAAACTTGTAAGTCGTTTTTTTCCCACATAACATGTGCAACATTTCTTCTCGCTATTATTCCTGTACATCTTTCTTCCCTTATCTATATACCATCTCACTCTGCCGGCTGTCGTTCAATTGTCAGCCGATATGCTAGACATTTTTAGTGCTGTCAGCAGGATTTCCTTTCATTTTTTTATTAAATGTATTTAAGGAGAGGTTGGTGCCTATATGTGGCGCCGGCTACTCCTCTTCTCTTACATGATAGTTGTCGTCGGAAAGTTGTCAAATATCACAAAAATGGACTAATAACAACATGTACGAAGATTCACGTACTAAGTCTTAACTGCAATATAAAAAAATGTTCGCACAACAGAAGGGTTCACATAGCATAAATACTCACAAAACCGAAGTGTTCGCACGCAACACATGAGTTCACAAGGCATAAATGTTCACAAAACCAAGATGTTCACAAAGAAGATCTTGGGCACTTGCGAATTAGGTCCCTCTTGAATGCCGCGCTCTAGGTACAACAGTCTTGTACACAGACACAAATGCTACATGAACACGAAGACACAATAAACATGTAATCAAGAGTGCCTGTTAATAATAACAATGCCAGCAATAACTGATATATGACTTAGTATTTTTGTGATATTTTTGATTCCTTCAAAAATTGTACTAAGGCGCGCGCAGCGATGTTTCGTAGTTTTTCTGTCGGCCATGGACCCAAAATGTTTCTTTGGATAGTGGTCCTCTATCGAAGCCATGTCGTTTTTCTGAAAGCTTCTTACGGGGAGCATCATGTTTTTTACAGTCTAGAAGTAGGTGTTCTATGTCTTCTTTAACCTCTTCATATGAGCATGTAGCACTATTAGTTTTTCTTATCCAATACAGGAAGCTTTTAGTATGGGCAGTGCCTAGCTGAAGCCTATGTACTGTTGTTTCAACTGATCGGCTAATTTTAAACGGAATATTGAATTCTATTCTAGGGTTATATACACAATTGAGAGTTCTGCGCATCATTTATGAACCAAGTTTCCTTGAACAATCTACCGCATAGCTTGTTCAATATACATCGCGCATCACTCGTTGCTAGAGGAACTAGTGATAATTCATTCCCTTGATGAGCTGCACATGCCATGTGATCAGCTGTTACATTTCCTATGATTTCACAGTGACTTGGAATCCACTGGAAAGTTCTGTCGTGTTGTAGATCTTTCCCTATGGCGTATGTCTTCTGTATTTTATTTGTCAATGTGCTGTTTGTTTTTCTTAGGCTGATTTCATTTAAGCTCAGCAATCTCGGCCTTTCTGTACCGACGTGGGAGCGGCCCGCTACGTGCTGACGCGCGTTCCGAGGGACCGTAATAAAGTTTTATCATACCATCATACCAATGAGGCTTGCGAGTCACTCAGAACTATCCAGCGAAGAGGTCCTGACTGCTGACATAATGTAATGTCCTTCGAGTAAATGAACAATCGCTTACTACTCCAATCGTGAACTTGCTCGAGGTTAATGTCGACGTTATCCCGCAAGCGCATTCCTCCGCTCGGATGTTCGCATCACCTATAAGAACACTGGCAGAGGCACGAACGCACGTGTTGCTTGTGTGTTACGTAACCCTGCTACTTCGGTAACCACAGAGTGTCTCCGCAGTGAGCCGGACGTGCTCTCCACGAGTCGCCACTTGGCAAACCACAAGGAGTGGAAAGTTGTGGAGGAGAGTACAGCGAGAACATGGATCGCTTTCTCCTCCTTCTCTTTACATGGTTTCCAAAAGGCGCCCTGCTCTTGTAGGACGAGCTCATTACGATGCTTGGGGGAATCCACCCGATTTATTGTCCGGAATGAATCTGGTGACTGAATATATACATGCGCATATGTTGCAGCAGAGATTAGCCGGGCTTGCGCACGCGCGCGTATAGATAAGAGTCGTTAGAGTGAGATGGAGTGAGTACACGCTGCTAGGCTTGCTGGTCGTGGGGGACGCGCACGCAAGCGGCTTGCATGCACGCGCACACGCGGAGTCAAGTCAGCTGCATTTCAATGATCATACCGGAACGCTCGAGGCGAGAGCAGCTCCCGGGGCCCCCCTTTGTTTCTTGCTTCTTCTTTTTGCTTTCGAGAGTTATTTCTTCCCGCTCACCTGTGCGTTATATCGGCCGACAACTCAGGCCCGTTTCTCTTTCTACTCACACTCGTGGTTCGTGAATACGACAGTAAGCACCGGCGTGGTGTTGAGGCGCGCGGTGAACGTGTAATTGTGCTCACGTATACGCTCCCCATAGAACTACGGAGCACTATGTAATTAAACGATTCTGTTACAGGCCTCATTTGTCTTTACGTGTCAGCCCTTGTGGCCGTTATACAGTGGGTCCCAGCTAACTTTAGCCAAGGTTTAAAAATATGCCGAAGCCCTCTAGAAGGACGCGACCACGTGCATGTTCTTGGCTGTTGTATGGAGCAAGTCACACTATTTTGGTATCCTTAATTGTATAGTTAGTCAAGATTATTTAACCAATTTCGCAAGTATCAACTTTAGGGCGAAACTTTCAATAAGAAAGTTGTAGAGCATTCGATGAAACATCTAATTCAGGAGCCTGTGCATGATAGGCATCTAATTGCACACTGGTTCCGTGGTAATCTATGGAAGTTTATCAACAGAAGTCAAAGAATGTCTTTGGAGACAACGTTTCAACAAGAGGACTCACTTTCATCAGGACAACAACTGTTTACCTTAACGGCGATTCTAGACTCCAAGCAGTGTTTATATTAGCGATGATAAATCTAGGGGACCAGAACGCGATGTCATCGAACGTGTGGTCGTAGCGGGTGCATGTGTGCGAATCTGACCGGCATTAATTGTCCGTTTCTGAAGACAACTCCTCTGATGAGGCCGAACTACAGCGAAGACGAAGCTGACTATATAAACGTGCAGCATTCTCCGGCAGCTGGGTGAAGACAAAGACATCTTCAAGCAAACAAATTTGTGAATAAGACAACGGTGCCGGCTACAGCGACAAGTGACGTTGGCGCTGAGCGTTAAATTATGTCAAATGCAATAGTTTCGTGTATGTTTAGCTGAATTCATCCAGAACCTATGCTTCAGGACTGTAGACAGTGAGTCCGCCTGGCCTATCTTTTGCCGAAAAAATTCCCGCTCTGCACAGTGATCAATATGCAACCCACGCTTCACCAGAATTGTTCCAGGTCATTAGAGAAGGGATGTTCGAGATGAGTCATGCGGTACAGTGTTAAATTCGCTGAAGTAGCCCTATCGCATAACCAAATATTGTTTGTAAAAAAAAAGAAGACACAAAGTCTGCCGCTTGGTTCATATCAAGGATTCGTTCCTACTGACTGGCACGCCAGGTGTTCCGGAAGAAATGACGAATGTAACAGGGGTAGTCATGTCGAGTGCCGTCATGCGTGTTTAAGCTTGTCATACTTTTAATGTAGTGGTATCTAGATGCACCGCCACTTTCAAATGTAAGCGTTTCTAGGCCCCATGCAGTGCAGAGCAAACGCTTGCAAGTATGGGACTTCTCCATCGGCCTTCTTCGACGCTTCTGCTGGTCCTTTCCTGGGAGCGCTACAAGAAGCGTGGTTTCACAGCGCGTTGGCACCACGGTGGTGGCGTCAATAAGTCTGCACTTAAATCGGCAGCTACCGACAGTCCGAAGCAGCGCATCCGTGGAGAGAGCTTCAATGCTGAGGTCGCGTATTCAGTCGCTGCCACAGTTCCGCCTCGGACTGGAGAACCTCGCATTCGTACTTCAGAGGCGTGGCGGGTCACCAAGCCAGCATTGCACCACGGCGTAGGGGGTTATCGTGGGGTGGGAGGAGGGGGGGGGGGGAGACAGGAGTTCTCTCAGAACGGCATTCATACAAAGTGTACGCAACGCGCAAACAACACAGACACCAAATCCCTTACATACACCTATATATTATTGCGATAGCAACTATATGGACACTTCAACCGGATTTCTGCCGTCGGCGTCGCCGTCGCCGTCGTCGTCGTCGTTGCCGTCGCCGTGAGGTTCCGTATAGATAAAATCTTCGCCGCGCGCCGTATGCCCGAGCGGAAGCGTGCGGGGACGCGCGCTATCACGGAGAGCGAACGCACTCATCTCCCACGCGCAAGCAAGGAAGCAGGAAGCCAGCGCCGGAGGGAGCGGGGGGGGGGGGGGGGGGCGCACTTCTACTCCGCCAACAACCGCGCTCGTCGCTCGTCCGCACCGTCTCTTATCTCCACACGGCTCTGACCTTTATGCGCCGTGCATTCGCCGCTCAGTTTCCGTTGAAGCGATAGACCGCACGTACGTACCTCGCCCGCTGCGGCGTATGCTTGCTGCCAGCGTTTTGACAGTCGTTGTCTGCAGTCATTCAGTGTGATCTATTCGTGTTTGTTTGTGCGCGCTCACACCACGCTTGTTCATTCAGTTAGTACTAGTCGGGCGACATTTTCCAACGCGCGCTACACATGCAATGCTGCCCGGATCGGCAGTGCAGCACTACAGGTGTGTCCCTTCGCACGCGCTGCCCACGGGAAGCGCTTCTCATCAACACCACCGTTTCACACGCGTCTTCTCGTGGCCATCGAGTCTCTCTTCATGTCGGTCTACTTACGCCGCAGCACACCTGCTTACTTAATGAGCTCATGTTTACTACAATTCATATTGCTACCAAAGCCGCTCACTTTACTTCGTATGACATTGCTGTTTTGCTATCGCATTCATTGCTTCGCCCTTAGGGCGAAACTGTGACATTTTTAACCACACCTCTAACAACCTGGCGTTTCCTAAAGCATAATATTTATACTGTACTCACTGACATCGCAACACCCGAGGCCTATACGGTACCAGTCTGCTGCTTAAACGATCGTCCTCGGGCAATTACAGTCGCTTCGCTTAATTCGTCCGTACTACGCGTGCGCTTAATTGTCTGCCACTGAAAAGCGCTCGACCGCCACGCGTCGCGCGTCCTCGACATGGTCTACACGGCGCTTCCAACCCCAAGCAAGGGCAAATCCGTACGGCGCAAAGCGGTAACTACAACCTCTATGCACGTTCTGTCTTCGGGAGCACATACATGTATATATGCATACAGCCGTGGCACCCAGACAAAAACGACTACGACCTCTGTCCTTCCTCTCCCCGTGCGAGCGAAAAAAACTTTATGACTAGGAAGCGCGTTCCCGCCGCCAGAATGAACGACGGGTGGTGATTCAACGCGCATACTCCTCAGCGTGGAGATTCCAAGGAAGCAAGACACTCGCCGCCGCGTCGTCATCGTCGGAGGCTGGCTGCTGTCTGCAGCGCCCGTGTATATAAATTGAAAGGTGGTTGTTGCAGAGTCGTCGCTGCCGAAACGCTTTGAAAGCAGTCTCGCACAGAAAGTGAGAGCGCGTTACCACAGTCTCCTATACTCTCCTTCCCTTTAATTCACAAATGGGCGACCGTGGTTGACGCGCCCGTTTCCAAGGTTAGTGTGCGAAGGATGCTGATGAAGGCCCTCGTGGGACCTGTGGTCGTAAAGCAAGAATCGTAATTTGCCGTTATGCATTGTCCTCCCCTTGTGCACGGCCAAAGCGCTGACGCGCCCCAGTTCGATCAGCGTTCGGCCCACGAAGGGCAAAGCGCCGATGAGGCACGGAGGAGGACGGCGCGTCGCGCTCATATGCGCAGTTAATGCGCCGCTAATGGCCTTCAGACCTGCAATACCGGCCGTTCTCGACCCCACAGCGCGCAACAATCTCGTGGGATGAACATTTCACTTCCTCTTCTCCGATGCGTCCTTTCGTCGGTGCGCAGAATTCGGTTTCGACGGAGAAATGCGTCTGATGGAGACTGCCGAGGCCCCAATTGCTAGCGCGTTACCATTTGCGGTTGGAATTTTTTTTTTCTGGCCGCTTTGCCGACTGTGCACTGGTATGAATGAATGAACGAACGTTGTTCGCGACAAAAAAAGAGAGTGACAGAACTAAGGTAGGGAGGTCAACCCAACGTGCGCCCGGTTTGCTACCCTATACATGGGGAAATGGAATTAATGTAAGAAAATGAGAGAAGTGAATGTGTGCGAATATTGCTGATGCAGTGCTTCTGAACAAGAGGAAATGAATGGTTTCTCGTCAGTCGGTCGATTTTAAGCAATGCCATTTGTGATTGATGTAGGTCAGTATTTTACAAGCCAGATTGTCACTTACTGACGCCTTAATCTATCACATTTTTATTGTTTAAATAGATTAAAACGTCAATAAACTCTCTGCATACTTCTAGTACACTGCATTTCCCATTTACGGATGTTTATGCCGTTCGAAAACTTCTAATGCTCACCCGTGATATCACGTTCTCCCTGTGGAACGCAGGAAGTTTTCAAAGCAACCGGCTGCACAACTTAGATTCCTCTCTACGCCTTTGCATCCCAGCTGGACTCTGCCGTCGAGAAGCTAGCCTACTTTTTCGAATATGGCTAGGAGTGACCTTTACTAAGTCTTTTGCATACCGAATCGGATGGGCCGACGACGCCTCGTGTGATGACTGTGGTAGCGGGGAGACTCTTCAGCACCTTCTGTGTGCTGTCCTCGCTACAATTTACAGAGACGATCGCTCGTACACGCGATAGCGCGTTTCAACCAAAGACCTCTAACAGAGGAACCTATTTTAGAATGCCGACATCACAAGCCATCGCAGCGGAGGGCGACGAGGGCACTGTTGCAGTTTTTAAGGGCAACAGACTTGGAGAAGCGGCTGTAGCCTGGACAGATGTTTATAGTGCTGCAAGTGTTACTGTGCTCTGCCACCTGTGACCGATTGTGATTGTGTCTGTGCTTCTTAACTTCCTTTATCTCTACTTTGCTGTCACTTTACCTCCCCCTCTCCCCTCTCTCCCCAGTGTAGGGTAGCAAACCCTATCTTCCCATCTGGTTAACCTCCCTGCCTTTCCCATTTCTTCTGTTTCTCTCTCTACGGCTGTTTAGTTTCCTGTGCGGGGAATGTGTTTATGCAAATCATGTACCGGGCGGTTCATCGTCAAAGTGGAAGTTCGCGTCTTTGTGAAGCTGCCGATTGTTTCGGCGGCTTTTACTGCCTGCTTCTGCCATCGTGTACATGTGATGGGAAATAAAAATTATTGGCGCGAAAGCGTCAACTGGCTGATTGAGCGAAAAAGCCGGGGTCTGTAGCAGCGGAACGGCACCTAAGTCACCATTGGCTGCGACGCCACGTCACAAGCGCGCCTCGACGGAGCAGAGCGGGCGATAGGAAACACATGACGCAGCAGTAACGTGCCACGTGTTGCGTGAGGGGAGAGGGAATCGCGGCGTCGGTGGCAAGCGGCGTTGGCACCGCAGGTTGCTGCTGCTTGCTGGCTCGGGCAGCAAGTACCGCTATGGTACATTGCTCGCAGCGCAAAATTCGAAGGACCGCGAAGCGGCCATTCAATTAGACATTAATGCTTTCGCATTCACGACTCATAACCTCAGGTGTCTTCGTATTATTATTATTATTATTATTATTATTATTATTATTATTATTATTATTATTATTATTATTATTATTATTATTATTATTATTATTATTATTATTATTATCGACTTTCATAGAAAAAAGTTATTAACGCGTCTATTTATTTTTTGTCAATTTGGTGTCCGTAGATTTCAAAGCGGTTACTCATTGACCTATAGAAATTGTAACAAATTATATTCTGATTCCTTTCTTTTTTTTTTGCGCGAGGTCAGTCGTCAGAGAAGCGCTCCGCCTTCACTATCAACAGGAACGACTGGTCGGTGGATGATTAGAAAAGAACCGAAATGAGTGAAAGCTATATTGACAATTTACCAGCCCCGATTGTCTATTGCAACACATAATTCCATATACCTGATGTAGTCTTGATATCGTATGTCTAAATTAATGTAGGTGTTGATTCATAAGACAGTCCGTGGCGGAATGCGGCTGATCTATGGACAGCAGTCATGGGAGGTTACCTGAGAAAACCATGCCCCCTGCGCGAACGACGCATTTTTTTTTTTTTGGCTAGAACATGGACTGATTTTCCGATTTTCGAATACATATACAAAATTTTGCTCAGTCGTGCCCAGTGGATAATTTCGACACCCAGCCCGCTGTTTTTCTATGGGCTTTCCTGCTGTCGTTACTGATTATATAAAGCGAAGCATTATATGTCTAGGCGAAATCGTATATATGACTAGACGAAATCACCTGTTTACAGAAAACTATCATCATCAGCATTGGCTCGAGCGACGTCGTCTTCTTCCGCAGCTGGCTCGTTGGCGCCCCTCGGCTTGCGCTCGTGCTCAGCACTCGCTCGTGCCACTGCTCCCACGTTCGTCGTCGCCGTCTTCTTCCACAGCTGGCTGCGTTGCCGCTAACCATTCCAGCGCAGAATTTCACTTCTCTTCTGTCGCCGTAACGGGGAGGCCGCGTTTACGGGGTATGAGCCATTGCTTAAGGCAGTATGAGCCATTCATTGTCTTACGTGACGGACAGATTTAATATTGAAGCAATTTAATTTCGAAGAATCGCAAGTGGCAATGGCGGGCGAATGCTGCTAACCCCGCCGCCGAGCAAACTCGAGACATCGAACGCGAGCGACAATCGCGGACTGCGGGCATACCGTCAGTGACGTTGTTGTCTCCGTCGTAGCCGAACGCGTGTGTAACCTCATAATTGAGAAATACTTTAATGAACCCTCGGGATTAACCTAGGAAAAATAAAAATGATTTATTTGATTTGATTTGATAAACACCGGGGCCGCACGTTTCAGCTTCGCTGGTTAACCATCTTCACGGAGTGGAAGGGCCGACGAAATTTTTTTTCTCTCTCCTCCTCTCTTCTTTCAAACCACGTTTCCCTCAGCCCCCGTGGAGAGTAGCAAACCGGAGGATTGCGTCCGGTTAACCTTCCTGCCTTTTCTTTTTATGTGTCTCTCTCTATTTTTCTTCCCATCACGACTACTTGGCATATGGCTTTCAAACCTAAGTGTATTGATTCTATATTATTTTGCTCACCAAACGAAGAAGGCGCCGGACAGCGGTTATGGTGTTTCATACAGTCCTGATGCTTTTAGCCAACCGCACAGTTACTCCCATTAACAACTCTGCCTCTTATCTCTTATTTACTCTTGGTTGCTGATTATTTTTCTCCGACAGTTTTTGTTTACATCACGTATGTGTGTCCAGAGAACTTAGTCAGAACACAAAATACGGGGAAACCGGAAAAACACAATTTCTGCACGTGTGAATGCGCAGCCACAAAATGAGTATAGGTGCATGCGTACTGTAGGTGGCATGTATGTAAGTGGTTCGCGGTGGACTTCGTCTTTCTGTACTTCGGAGCATATATGTGCACTGTAATCCGAGTTTAAAGCGCGCGTCTGTACCCCCGTACTCAACATTCTCGTCCACTTTCGCCTTCATAAAAATTCTGTGCTATCCTGCGGGTGGGGTAAAAACATGTCGCGTACCCAAGTTTAGCGCGGTGCCCCTCCTCCCGCCTTTTTACCGCTCACTTTCTCTCACGATAGAGCAGCCTTGAGTGCGTATAGCGACGTTTGAAACCGAAGCAGAGAAAATCAGACGAGACCTTACGAGAACTGTTGCTATATACAAGGAAAACCAGTTTCACTTACGCCGTGCACTGCACGACCTGAATGCGGCATTCCAGACAGCTCGCTTTGGGCTGTCTTAAGGGAAATGTGAGGAAACTCGACTTCCTGATTGAGACCTTCTCGCTCGTGACAAGCGTCCACGCAACATTCATGACGATGGGGCGGTTTTTCTATTTTTTCCTCTTACGCACGGCCTTGCGTCAATGCTGTAGATTTAGTTTTACTTCGGTGTGGAACCAAGCAGTTAATGGTTTTCTTTCAGTGGTGTTGGATCGTATTGGGCGCTTATGTTGATGGTAAACGCGTAACTATAGCGTTATCACTAGGAAGAGACCGGAATTCCAACAAAAGGGAGAAAGAGAAAAGCGCAATGGGTTGCAGAATGAAGATCGATCTCGTCTAAAGATAGGACACGGATGTGGAAAGAAGGAGAGAACTGTGGCTACATTGCCATCATTTGCTATGAGGAAGGAGAATTATGGCCCAGAAGCACGGTAGTATGGTATTTATCTGGTGATATAGGGAGTCTTTAGAAGATTGCCTCATATAAAGAGATCACTATTGGTCAGAGTGGAACTATGGAAACTCCGAAACGCTCATCATTTAGGCTTGCAAGAGCGCATATGTTAAACGTAACGTAATGTATTTGTCATCTCTGCGATCAGGCTACGGTTTAGACGCACTTGACCGAAGTGTATTCGTTAATCATCATTCTGCGAATACGAGGCAAATTGACTAATTTCTCACGTGTTCAGCAAGCGTTTAAACTGTAGCGGTACCCTTTAGTTGATGAATTACAACGTTGAATTCTCTTGGCAAGCTTATGATGATTGACCATGATGACTCTCGGTCGACTACGCAGCATTGTGTCACAGCAGAATAGGGAATGAATGTGCTGAAAAAGCAAGAAGGAAACTATAAACTAGGCGCAGCCTAACGCGTGGCCAATTCGAAGAAGTCAAAAGGTGGTTTCAATGCTTTCTTGTCTTCAAGAATCTCAGCACTGCAGGCGAGCCTCTTAAAATACTCTATTGCGGACTAAGTTGTTCATATGGAGTAGGTACGTACTGCGCAAACTGCGAGGGTGGAACTAGAAATGGGCCGCTCAGTGCCCTGCGCTATATCCCGTCTTTCTTTCCACCCTTCTTGCTTTTTGCACAGTTCGTTACCTGCTCAGTATGAGCGCCCCAACATGTTTTTTTTTGTCCTTGAAAGGTTGACTGAAGTGGCTTAGGCTAGTGTGGACAGAAGCTCCTTGTGCGTTGATATAAAAAAAAATTGTCGCAGTTTCGCCCGAAAGGCGAAACATCAATTGCGATAGCAAATTAGTAAAAAAAAAAACTATTCGGAGTAGGGATAGTAGTTTTATCAGCTGCATAAACTTGGATACATTCGCTTACTAACTGAATTAACAAGCCTGGTGTCAGCGCGCATAAGCAAACTTGAATAGATCACACTGAATGACCGCAGACGACTGTCAAAACGCTGGCAGCAAGCGCAGCCGCCGTAGCGGGCGAAGGTTCGTGCGGTCTATCGCTTCAACGGAAACAGCGGCGAATGCACAGCGCATACAAAGGTCAGAGCCGTGTGGAGATAGGAGATGGTGCCGGCGACCGCCACAGGCGGGCAAAGTACAAGCGCAGTTGTTGGCAAAGTAGAAGCTGCGCCCACCCCTCCCTCCCGTGCTGCCTTCCCGCTTTCTTGCTTTTGCGTGGGAGATTGAGTGGCCAGTTCCCCTTGCGCCCGGTTGCAAGATACGCCATAGGTGCCACAGCACAGCGTCGCCCCACCTCCCTCTCTTCGATACCCCCACGGCCTTTAGCGCAACGGTCGCGTTTGCTTTGCGCCGTGCGTCCCCCGTGGGCGCGCGTCCCCCGTGCGCTTTCATTCGCGCATACGGCGCGCGGCGACGATTTTATCGCCCTTGGACTTTATACGGAACCTCACGGCGGCGGCGATGGCGACGCCGACGGCAGAAATCCGGTTGAAGGGTCCATATAATTGGCAATAAAAAAGGGTATCTGAAGGTCTTTATGTAACCAGAAGTGCTACATGAAACCGCACTATCAGTCATTTCTATCAGAAACGAAGAGGCATCTGCAAACACGACGCCCATCCACAGACGAGATGGCAATGTTTCTCCGAAACAGAAGAGCTCAGGGGCAGTGGAAGCCGCATGAAGTGATCAAGAAGAGTACAAACGAGAGTTGGTATATTAAGGCGGGGATTATTTGTTGCCGCTTCATGTGACGCTAGCAGTGATCGAAGCTATCACATCATGTCCGTTCTCGATACTTTGAGTATAGCTGCACTTGCATCGGCTGCGTCGGCGCTATTGTTGATGAATACGTTACAATGGATCAAAAACCGTTTAAATACAACAGTGTCAAGTCCATTTTCGCGTAACGCAGGATAAGTCTGTAGGCATCGTATCCAGGCCAAAACGGCCTATTGATTACGGGCTTGCTGATAGACATCATCAACAACCCATCGAAGAGTTGAAAGTTCCACATCTGTCGATGTTTCACAGTAAGAGATCTTGAACTTAATGAAATTAATCCCGATCTAACTAGGTGGAATAATAACTGCGCCAGTGAAGTTGGTCGCACGTGTTACAGCCGGTCATCCAGTGCAAACGTGCAGGCTCACTTTTAGCTCGCGAGTGCGTATAGCGAGGAACATTCCATACATTGAAGTAGATCGACTAGCCTAACCTCCTCTATCAGCAGCAAGTTTTTCACACATTTTAATAAACAGGTGCGCCTCAGTGCCTGAAAAGTGTTACGGGGGCTCTAACCTGCTAGCGATATTACTGTGTGTTCCAACCTTCTTGAAATTCAAGTTATTTTTTTATGTGTCGTGGTAACGATGGCCAAAGCGCTGGTGCTGACAGAACAAATAACTTCCACATTTACTATCGGGAAACTTCGCGAATGCTTGCGTTTATGTGATTTCTCTGCGCTCATGCGCTCACCCTATTTAATCATGCCTCCTTTCTCGTTTCCGGCGTCAGTGAAGTATATAGCAGTGATTGCATGAAATGAATAGAATGAATATCATTGGGAGGAGTTTCGTAGCATATCCTCGTTCTAGCAAAGGAATGACAACTAACGACTTGCAGTTTAATGGAATTCTGACAAAGCATCAAATCTCATTACACTGTGTAAATGCTTCCCAAATTACGAATTGGGTGCGTTAATGCTGAAGATCGCCAGCATCGACGTTGACCTGCGCGTAGGCCTTCATTCCTGGCTTGCGGATATATCTGCATGCGCGGTAGAACGCATCAGGAATTGGTTTTACAATGACCAACTTCGAAAAGTCATCGCTTTGTGCTGCTAAGCAATTTCTGTCAGCTTTGTCTTTCACCATCTTCGCTCACTGACTTGTTCCGAAAAGCCAGAGCTTCAACTCAACATAGGAAGCCCACAAAGCGTTTGTGGAATTCTCATGAGTCGCGGAAATCCACTTTCTTCTACAGCGCTCCTTCTGTGTCTCTGAATGCGATGTGTTTTGTGCGGTGGCTTCACGTCTTCTCTCCCTCTCTCTCTTTTTTCATTTTCAAGCGAGCAGACGTGATTTCCCTCTCAGGAGATTATTGCCAGCCCGGCTTTTTTTTCTTCTTATCCGCCGTTTATCTGTTTCCACGTAGTAAAATTATACCAATTAATGGCAAGGCTCGAAAGTTACTGCAGTTATCATTTGGAACTTTTTAAAGCAACTTTTTCAGTATTTCCCTAGACGTTATAGCTTGCGGGCATTCAGCCTGATGACATGAATTACCGGCTGGCTGTTAGTCATATGCCATGCTTATTCTCAGTGCCTACTTTCAGTCAGCCTAGCTTTGGGACAATTATTTTCGAAGGAGGCGATCGTAGCAGTTTTGCAGTAAGCTGGCTGGACTACGCATCAATGTTCTCCACATTAAACACACGAATAGACAGAGAGAAGAAAAAAATTAGAAGTCTCATTCCGAGTAAATTGTGTCGCTGCGGATCGCGAACGCTTTGTTATTCCGCTAACCAGGCTTGCTCACCCTTAAAATGTGAACAATCACCAGCAAGCAAAGCGCGTTCAGAAAAAAAAAAGAACTATTGGGATAGATCGGGTACCAACGCGGCATTTACGTAAACTGGACAGAAGGCGATTTCAAAAGTAGAAAGGACGTAGTAGTTGCACAGTCCACGCCTTCGCACAGTCCACGAAGTCTGTTGCACGAATTGGTGAACGGGTTGACATAGTTTATCGCTTGTACGAAAAGCAGGGAAAGACCTCATTTAAGTGCACGGTTGAGTGCAGCCGCATATCATTGGCACCTAATTGCTTCCGTACTACTACATCTTTGCGACAACGACGGGAAAATAAAGATGTATTCGCGTATGTTGCTGTATCCAATGGCACAGCGTAAAAAAGTCCAGGCAGCTCTCTCTTATTCACCTGTTCAACTGTTCAACCAATTGTACTAGCTGACACTGAACTGCATTGATTATTTTTTCTTTCGTTTTTTACATGTGTCACATATTAGGTACACGGGCACAAGATGAGATTGGTGTTTTACGTACCATCGTTTATCAATGCAGATGCTTTTTTAGAGTGTGCGACGTGTGAGTGTGACAGATCGTCATCTCTACACCGCCATGCCAATGGGCAGTGCATGCCCCCGCTTTAAATTTTAAGAAGTGCGGCAAAAACATCGGTGTACCTCTTCTAGCCATGTGTGACGTGTTCCAAAGCAATGACCCTCTGGTTAGCTCTAGATTTCTGAACAATGGCCGATAGATTGAGGAAGGTGCCGAAGTACTGCTTGCGGAAGGCCGTCGCTCGTGTCAGTAGCTTCCTAGGTATGTCCCTGAATGCTGCCGTCTTTACACAAAGAGCGAACAGAGCAAAACCTGCTTATTGCCTGATAACATGCTTGGCCTTAGCGTCTAGCAGTGAAAACATTAAGTGCGCGTAATACTTTATTTAAATAGCGAGCAACAAACATGTCACCGTGAAAGGAAGGATTCAAAATTGATTGCTGAGCCTGCGAGCGGGAACATTTTTATGTGCAACACGTGGCAGCCATTGCGTCTGTGGTGCATTAGAGTATATTGGTGCATTTCTGTGAGGCAACCGCGCGAGCGTTGAAAAATGTACAAAGTACATCAGGGCGAAAATTGTGTAAACATTATCTTAGCTCATTTTTTTTTATTTTTTTATCATGCGCCGTTCAAGACTTGCCGATCGCGGTGATGACGTAGGCGGATCGCGTCACTCAGACCACTTCCGAAGAGCGAGAATGAATAACTAAAGTAGTTACGTTATCCCGGCTCAAGGTTTGCTGTTTTAGTGTCGTATAACATTAGATACTATTCGCCACATTTGCAGTTGCCCGTGGCTTTAAAATTTAGAAAAGCGCTAGAAAGAAGTTAACAGTAAAAATAACACAGAAGGCTTCCGTGTAGAAAGCAATATCTGAGCGCAAGAAACTACAGTGACACTATACAAAAGATCCCCTGTGATGCTTGTATATATACGTATACGTATGGTCAGAAATGGTACTTCCTTTTTCTTCACCTCGTCTCTTATTTATTCCTACCTACATCTCATTGCTTTTACGAAATGCGTTGAGCAATAAAGCTTTCGCAAATGTCCCTTCTAAGATTGTACACGTATGATTTGAGAGCCAGGCGACACGAAATGAAATCGCTGGTGCAGCGATCAAATATGGGGTGTCACAGCTAACGTTAGCCGAGCTGCACAGCAAAAAATAAAGAAAAAAACACACACACACACACACACGGTGCAAGATACAAACACAAGACCTACGGCGATCTGTCGGCAGACCTGCGACAACCGATCACAGTAGGTTTTATAATTATATCTTGCACCGTGTTTATTAAACCGTTATCTTTTTTTTTTCGTTGAGCAGCTTAGCTAACGTTAGCTGGGACACACGGTATGCGCAAGCACTTTGGTAATGTACTGCAGATAGGGTAACTCCAGCGCACGGCTTTATACGGCGTTTCCCTATTGAAGCTACAAGAAAGATAAAAACGGCAGAAACGCAGTCGCTGCTTCAAAACAAAAATACTAAAAAAAGCACGGCAGGGTTCCTTCGAAAATCGTAAAATACGTCTCAACGGCGAGCGCGGCCGTTTCCTTGTTCGCATGACCGTTAGGTGCCGGCGCAAGCGCGGACATCCTCGCCATGTTACAGGCGACCGTATATAGTCGCCTGTAAGTGCTATAGCACTTAAGCAATACGCACGACCCCAACTTGACGCTAACCGTGGAGCGATATCCCAGCTATCGCGGCATTCGTGTACAGTACATATTACGTGGGTGAATTTGGTTA
The DNA here is from genome assembly GCF_013339745.2 of Dermacentor silvarum. Classification (NCBI taxonomy): domain Eukaryota; kingdom Metazoa; phylum Arthropoda; class Arachnida; order Ixodida; family Ixodidae; genus Dermacentor; species Dermacentor silvarum. The sequence continues at coordinate 61,223,341 of NC_051157.2, forward strand.
GGCAGACAAGTGGTTGAGTCGTCAAGGAGGTTTTTTTTTTTGTTTACCGTAGAAGTTACGAATTGTTGCGTTTTTATCTCTCCTACTTCGGACCGCGCGTCGTTTGTTGATGCACACTGAAATCTCAAGAGTTCGGGCACTTTGTTTCTGTTTTACGACCTTCGGTATCCAATTGGCCTGTAAAATGTCCTAATCTTATTTTCTTCTCGAAGTCATATAGGATGGAGTCTACTTAAAGAAACAGAATATTGCCTGTAACTGAATTTCTCTCGGAGAAGGCTTCGTTCTGCGTCGGACATAAATAGACTGATCGTGATCAGCGGCTCCGCGAGGACGGATATCGAACCCAGGACCTCGTGCACAGCAGCAGAAGGCCGTAGCAGCTGAAGATCGAAGCAGGAAAGCGCGAAGTGTCAGAACGAAAAACAACAAAAAAAAAAAAAAAGAAAAAGAAAGAAAGATGCGAGGAAGGAGTAACTTGAAGAATCGATTCTTTCGCCTGCCGTCGCATAAAATGACCGATACAAGAAGCGATCGCGAGCACGAGCGCGCGCGCGCGCGCGCGCCCGCCTTGCGTGTATATCGAGTGCTCCCGTTTTTCGGGGCCAACACGTCGCCGTCGTCGTCGGCAGCGGCGGTTTGTGGGGCGTGTCCACGGGGACGTTCGCTGGCTGAAACTTGCCGCGCCACTAAACGAAGAGCGGCTGCGTGTAATGAGCGCTCGTTTTTTTCTTTTCCCGAAGAAGACGAAGAAGAAGCCGACCTTTCTTTTTATAGCGGCGCTTCGGGCAGCTTATCTCGTGCCGCAGAGAGAGGGAAAGGGGGAGGGTAATGGCCGAACTGCTGCTATACTGCTACATAAAACACCCGCTCCCATGGCGCGCTAGGCATGCCGTCCGTATACGTGAAACGCGCGGTATCTCTCTGCACGCAGTGGTCGCTTTCCCTGGGCGCGAGGAACTGCCCGACTGTTTCTCTCTTTCACACCGTCCGGACTGGCATCCTAGCGAGGCTCCGTGGTGCGAGGCGGCCGCCGTATGTACGTACTTTCGGCCGTCTCTAAAATGACTGCGAGGAAAAGAAGATATTTCAGCTCAAGCAAACAGAAGCGCGCCCTCTCGGCGTTGTAGGGGAATAAAGAAAGAAAGAGAGAGAAAGAAAAGAAAACGGCGTCTTTAACAGGCAACCGTTTCGCTCTTACACAATCCACGACGTTTTTGTTGTTCTCGTGTTTTTTTCGTAATTTCTTTCTTTTTTTTTTGTTGTGCTGGTTCTTTCACAGTGAAAAATTTGCGAGTCTACGGTATACTCTGTTGAGGTATTTTTTTAACAGTTTTTTTTTTCGTTCACTTCACGCATGCATGCCTCTGTGTGGAAATGAGTTGCCACCCTTTTGTTTCCATTCTTCTTGCCGTCTATATATCGTACAGCGCGCATTGTCCATTGGTTTCGCGTTGTTGCTTCTTGTGTTGCTTCTTTTGTTACTGCACGAGCTACACTGCGAACAAGCGCGTCCTCCTCGTGGACGCCTCATCAAGGGATTGCAGACAGTATATGGCGCTGCGACTTGAGATACATCTAGCGGAGTTTATTCCTCTACGAAGGAAGTACTCGTCGTCGTGACCTCGCAATTCGCGTGCCTTACCTTATAGTCCCCCCGGCTGAGCCCTGGATGAGTGCTCCGCTGTGGCAGTTTCGAATACAGTGTTGCGTGAGTCGAATGACAGCATTATTGCGTGTTGTAAAGGTTAGAGGAAGTTCGCCCGGGCCTCCGGCCTTGCGCGTCCGCATGTATGTAGTAAAGCCTAGTCACTGTACACAATCCTGGAAGCAACCTCGCGAGGGGAAAGGTCGTTGAGCCCTGCTGCATAAGTTCTTGTAACCTGTCCGATTCTCAGAAGCCCAAACGAACAAGAAGCAGACTCACTTTCATTGATGTCCTCTGCTCGCTCGTATCACTTAAAAAAAAAAAAGACTTTAAACTATTTATTCACGGCGGCAATATTTGGTACTTTTGATTCTTGCTGTGGTCTGTCACCTTATTTCTGTGCATGCGAATTGCGAGATGATGTACTGTTTGAATTGTATACGTCTGGCCACAATACATACGCGAGAAATATGTCATTACTTGTCAAGTGAAGCAAAGTAAGGGTGCCGCACGTATTGTTGCCCTAAATATTAGCTAATGACAAGGAGGCCTACAGTTATATTATTATTATGCCTGCCGTTGTGGCCACTGTCCTGCATTGCGTCTGGTTGCTGCCTTGGGTGCTACGCTATTTGTCACGCAGACATATTGTTTTTAGCCGTACCACCTGATACTTTTGCAAGTCTCGAAGGACAAATAGATGGTGCATGAAGTATAGATAAAGTTGGCGCGCCGTGGTTGCAAAGCCTATGCTCTGGCGACTTTGGAGCAGCGAAAGTTCTGCAGAAGCTGCGTTGTTTTACGCATTGGTCGTGCGCGCGGCGGCCGCGGTGACCTTAAAATTGCTAATTAAAAGCGCTCGTACGCGTCCCTGGCAGATTTTACGTCTGCCTTTCGTATTGACTTAATCCTCCTTAACGAATAAATTTTGTTTAGAAGTGCGATAGGAGAACGCGTTTGGTAGTATCGACTTTCTTGCTCTTCGCCGGTGGAAACTGGTTCGAACTTTGGGCCACTCCATGTTAGCCGCTAGTCTAGAAGTGGTTGAAGTCGAAGTCTGAGTACGTACACGTGTTATTGCTAGTTCAAGGATATGCATATATATAGTTGAAATCGAGGAGGAGTGTTGCTTGGTTGCAGGCAGACCTAGCCTTGCAAAACCAGCCGGCAGTGGCTCTTTCCGAGCGGCCCTTATCGAGTGAGGTAATGTCTCAAGCCCGTTACAGCACATTAGAATCCTCGAAGACTAACGGAGAAGACGGATTTGAATCAGCGCGCAGCAGGCTTCGCGCCCATTTATAGTTCTCGGGCGTTCAAATCGCACAGGTACTCATAAGTTACTTCTTATTATTTCTTCCTATTTCTTTCTTTTTTTATTTATTTCTTTTTCCTGCTGGTGACGGATACGCCCCAGATCTGTTGACAATTCAAAGTTTGCAACAGCTGGTAGCACGGACTCTCTTTTGGGTGCATTTTTTTTTTCATAATGGACTCTTGCTTTTAAGCAACCTTCTGCAAACCAGTGCCGGCGCCCGCCTCCCTGCACGGCCTGTCACCCCCACCTAATCTCTGCATCAATTCGTGGGTTCCCAAAGCGACTGCTACTCAACGAATCCTGGATGTCGGGCGTCCGGCGTGCACCGATATAGAAAGCACCCGAGACAGTCTTGTGTCTCGCGTCGGCTCGTTTCTCATTCGGCGCACCGTACGCGCCCTACGCATTGTTCTGTGTTTCCGGAAGTTTCACACCCAAGTTGGGGCTTCGGCCGGAGGAAACGTGGCGAGCCGCGCGTAGAAGGAAAGGCGTCAATGCTTGTTCAGAAACTCCGGCGCCTGGCTGAGTTCACTAGACACGCGAGTTTCCTCGAGGGAAAACGAAGTCTTTAAGTTTTCCATTAGCGGTTGTCGCTTCAAAAGCCCGCGCGAATTCACTTGCGACGGGCCGCGCGTGGCTTGGTTCTTTCAGATCGGCCAACGTTGCCAACTTAGGTGTTCTAATGAGAACGAGTAACGTAGGCATGGAAAAAATAAAAGAAATGGACTATGCTAAACAAAGTGATGAACAGAGGAACTAAAATACCGTGGGAAATTTAGAGTTAAGTGTGGTTTTTCGGTTGCTTAAATTGCCGATAAAACGTAAAATGGGAACATACCAGTCAACACTAGCAGGGACTGAATTCGGTACTGCATTACTTCTGACAAAGAGCGCACGTCGGTGTACGCGACAGAACAGTTTAAGGACGAAGACAAGGAAAAAAAAAAAAAAACTACAGCAAGAAACTAGTCTCTTTCAGGCGCGTCAACATGCAGGTTGAATCGGGTAACATACACACGAGTTCAAACAGCGACAAAGTTAAACGAACGACAGTGAAGCCTTCTGTCCAAACGCGCTCTATGTGGTTCCTATAGGCGCCTGAAAAAGCGTCGAGCATTTTTGTGTTCACCTAAATCAAATAATCAGCAAGGAGAGTGTTACGTTTTATTACTTACAACGGCGAATGTGACAATATTATAGAAGTTTCTAGAGCACATAATAAAAAAAAAATGAGGCTCAGTTGTTTACAGCACGTAATCTTTCCAGTGGCGTCCTCTCTCGCGTTTAAAATATAGTCCTTGCAATTAAAGAAAGAAGAAAATATGCGGTTTTCCCTGGTTCAAGCTTCAGAGCAGTGCTGCTATAACACATGGACACTGCGCCCGAACTAAACGCTTTTTTTTTCATTAACCCGAAGCTTTTACATATTTATTGAGGCGTTTTTCTTGGTGTGGCCACCTAATTTCTACTAAAAGCGAGCCTGGCGTCTAGACAGAGTGCTAGTCAGCTTGCGATAGTTCGTGACTAGTCAATTTGTGACAACGATAAGTAATTAGATTGTGACAGCCGAAAAGTCATTTGAGAAAGTCGAGTTGTAAAGAGCCCCGGCGTCGGCTTTCGATTTGCCGTGCACGGGTAACGAATGTAGCGGCCACCTTGAATAACAGCGGCCTGTCATATTTATGATGCGCCGGAGGGGCCATTGCATGTGCATAATTAATTCGTTCGTAGCGGGCTTGAGGGAAGCACATATATATCCGTGGCGCGCAAGCGCGAGACCGGATCGCCTTTTGCTGTCATTTCATGAGTTTTCTTTTAAGCACTGTAAATAGAGACACGCAAAGGTAGCGCCTTGCAAACAAGCTGAAACTGATGTTTTTCTGTGCTGTAAATACTTAGCATTCACGCACTGGCTGTGAAGTTATGCAAATGGTAAATAAAATCTTTGCTATCGTGTCATTACTAGTCAGGCAGGGAAGGAAAAAACCGATGAAAGTACTGGAGGCTTCTTCAGGCGTTGCGAGCAAGTGTTGATTTCATCCAGAGAATAGATAATAGATAATAGCGATCTTTTTTTTAAAAATGGTGCGCGTCAGCTACCACATCCTGCATATGTCATCCTTCAACTGTGGTCCCCAGCGCAGGGTAGCCAGCCGGTATTTACACTAGGCTAACCTCCCCGTCTTATGCTCTTTTTTCTTTTTTCGTCATCCTTTAACTGTGGATTACAAGCAAACAGAAAATAGGAAACCAAACAATGCAATTATTTGAAAGGAATCGTATGCTGATAATAATTCACTAAGCTTCAATAATTAGTAGCACCGTGTTCTGGCCTTTCGTTCTTCTCTATTGTGTGTCCGGGCGCAATAACATCAAGCTATTCTAATCTATTTCTTTTCTGTGGCCTCCGTTAACCCTCCACGATTGATGAAACGTTTTTGGGGCACTGCCCACTTCGCCAGTCAGTGACGAGACGTCACGAAAACCGCGAAAACTCCCCAGCTCACGATGACGTGTACACACTGATTATGCATGATGAGGCCCAATAAAAGAAAAAAAAACTATTCTTTCAGATTCTACGTTTTCGTCACCATTAGCCTTCTGTGATTGGTGAAAGGGTACTAGTATACCTTCCTGTCCCGCGACTTCGCAATACCGTGGAAGTCACCACGCTAAGTGACGGTTATGCAATAAAGATGCATTAGTATGCCGAAAAAACGTGAATTTTTTGTGCGGTATCCGGAGGCTGCCACATTCCGAAAGGAATAGAAGATAACTGTTCACTGATCGATCAGGTGCTGTGTACTCGGAACTGTTGCCAAGAATAACTTTCTTTCGGCATAATACAAATTTTGCGTGGGATTAGTACGTTGCCGAGCCTTTTAGGCACATATGTAACAACGCTCTGCCAAATCTTCTTCACTGAGCAACCGTTTCGGGGACATTTTTTACTCCCCGTAGCACGCCGTCACAATCGTCGATTCGATGAACCACCGCAATCTAAGGGGGGAAGCGGACCAATCTGAGACGACGGGCACAACTCTCCACACCCGATTATCTACGATCACTGCGCTAGCTCGCCCCACTGAAACCCTCTCCTATTGTGCGTGCTCCTCGCGTCTCGTTAGCCAATAAGATAAAAAAAAAAGAAACTGTCGTGATAGGCAATGCTATTCGCTTTGAAACCAAGCAAAGGTCACCTCCTACAAACGAGGATAGCGTTTGATTGGGCTGTTCAAAGAACCTTGCGGGTCAACGCCCGTGCTTGCGTCGGCAGTTACTTAAATTTGACGTCAGGAGATTGGAATGAAGTCCTCCATTTGCACATTTTTTTAGCCCACGTAAGGAGTCAATAATTTTGGGTTGTCTGCAGTGATCTTTCCTTTCACGCAACTACAGTTTTAATTGCAAAGAAAGCATCAGTTTAGACTGTTGCTTGAAAACGTGAAATATCTTTTTTTTTACTTATTGAACAGATGTTTGAACCTAGACATCGTTCATTTCATAGTATTCTTTCTTTTTTTTAAAACGAAACAAAAAAGAATACTATAAAACGAATGATGTCTAGGGTCAAATATCTGTTCAATCATTCAGCTCATAGTATTCTTATTGCGCGCATGAGCCTAACCTGAACTCATGCCCTTTGGCAGAAGGTTAGTTGTGACAAGGCACGCAACGGGGAACGGGCTGACGAGCTGGTTAGCGGCAGTTGTCTGTATATCATTTCACACGGTCACAGCACCGCCGTCTTCGTGACGCGTCGAGTCGGGTGAGATCGATTTCGCGCCGCTTTCGTCTTCCGCGAAGATACAGGGTTCAAGGGGTCGCGCCGTTGAAGAGGCGCCAGTGTGACGAAACCTGCCGAAGCCATCTGTCCGCGCCTGACAGCGTTCCCCTGCGGCTGCACAACAACACATCGACGCATTGTCTTTTCCTGTCCGCGGCGCCTGGCTGCTCGTTATCGAAACCGGAGTCATCCGCGCGCGGGCACTGGGTGACCTACTGCGCCGCCTTTTGTAACAGTACGCAACAATCAGCCGCTTTCTCTCATCGCCACCGTGCGTGGCCCGGACGCGCGCGGCATGGCAGGGTAGTTAACAGGGACCGCTCGTTGTTGCGTGAGAACGGTGTGTTCGCCTTCCGCCGTGGATTCGCACTCTCGTTTTCTTTAAAGCGATTTATTAACAAGTGCAACAACGTGTTAAGGCTCACGACAGTGACTCTTGGTCGGTATAGTATAACGTCATTTTTGAATTGCACATATACGTAAAGATCGACGGAGGTGGCGTAAATATAAACACATAGCGACGCAAGTTCAAGGCGCTATAGAGATTGTAGCGGGTTCAGCGTTTTCGAATGAATGAGAAGCATTATTGGAGTCAATCCCCGAAAGTTTTCAACTACGTCAAACCGGGTAGTATGATTTAATTCTGGCCGACTGAGGGGTGACGGTGAGCGCATCTTTGGTCTGAATAATGAAACATTAATTCAATACATACAACCAGCACATTTAATGACAGCTCATATATACCTCTAAAGCACACATACCTTTAACTAGACTATATAGCACATGATATTCAGCCGCTTCTTTGAATTAGCATAATTGGACTGCACCTAACGATAAGAAAGGATCTTTCATGCGTGTGAGTCGTCTCCTCTCTCTCTCTCTTCCTTGTCCTTCCGCACTCTTGCATCGCGGCTCGCTAACTAGTACATCTATTCTTTGACTGAGCGACTATAATAGGGAAGGTAGGGGGAGAGGATGGGTGTTTACATCTGTTTGGCTTGTAGGCTGCTGGTGAGGTTCCCAAGCTCAATTTGTGACGTCCCCGGTTAGCAGATTAACTGCTGGCTGTGCCTGTCCGGAAACTCCAGCTGTTAACGTATAACCGTGGTTGCCTTAACCGCTGCAAGGCTGCCCATGTAACACGGCTATTCAGGTCTTCCGTTCTTGGGCACTAATGCCTTTCTTACATGGGCCGTATAACCGTGGCTATAACGCAACCAGCGTCAACTGCCACGAGTAGCTGTTACACGGCGGACCGAACAGCACTTCGTTTACTTACAATGGCCACCGCTAATCGAGGCTGGGAGCCTTACAGTATATATATGACCAGCCCGCAAGGTGAACGAATAGCACTTTCCCTGTGATCTCACCAATGTCAAACTCCATTCCCCCCCTTGAATGAAAAAAAAAAGAAAGACAAAAGGGTGAGCGTCACAGAATTGTGTCTACGAGTGCGCGCCGGTTGCCTCGACGCTGCAACGAGGTTCTTGATGAGCATTTGGGTGGATCAGTTTGCGTGGGGTGTACGCTATACGCGCTTAATGCGTGTATATAAGTAGCAGTGGCAGTAAGGAAACAAAACAGTAACATACGGACCGTACGAGGTAATCGAGCTTCAAGTACTCGCAGGAAGCGCAGTGAGACAAAGGAGAATGTATATGACGTCTGTTCGCGTACTGTAAACAAGATGAACCATGGCGCTGACTGGTGCTGAATCTAACGAGGCTTGACGGAATACAGATGGGTCTAAAGAAGCTGTTTGGCATGTGACCAACAATTACTTTTAAGGAACGTGCACTTAGTTAAATGATAGCTTTCTTTAGCCATTTCGGCCACTTTGGATGGTTGGACAATCTAGCACAAAATAAAAGAAGTGGCACATATATCCATTGACTCAAGTTATCTACTAACCTTGGTCACAAGGTATATGGTGGCTGCTGCCTTGCCTAGCAGACAAGATGGGCTGTATGTGTTAAGGGTGAATTGGCCAAGTTTACGCAAGGGTGCATGCAGCCCTAAATATTTAGGCGATAGCGCCCCATCCGCAACAAACACCTCCGCGTCGAGCACTACCGCTTGATGGATATCCATTGCAGTGAAGTTGCAGCCAGGATATTAGGGGATAGTGGGGGTTGCTACGGAGTTTCAACCGGGGTGCAGTGATTACAAGAGATACTGTCTCATGGTATCATTTGGCATCGTGACTGACAGCGAGATTGCCACCTTGTGTGTCTGCTGATGTTCCGTCAAGGTTTCGCGACTGACGGTTGACATGGAAATATGCACAGTCTGCACAAGAAAGCTATCGCTGACAATTGTTTGCTGTGTGAAAATTCTTGGAGGTCATCAGTATTTATAGCCCGTATTTGGGAGGATGGCATGCGCTTGGAAGACCACGAAAAGATGCGCGTTCACCGGGGGTTTCAGTAGAACAATAGAATGCAGCCTCAGAAAGGCAAGAACGGAAACGCGATGAGCGCGTGTTCAGATTTGCTTGAATTCTGAGGACATTTCTCAACACTAATGTTTTTACTTTTCTCACGTGACAAGGAGTCTTGTTCAAGTCGGTACCATTTTCCGGTACCTACATTTTCCTTAACATTCATGTCGATAGAGAAAATTTAAAAAAAATCGAGGAAATACAACGATGTTGTAGATCTGACCGCCCTAAACTCAGCCAGTTAGTTATCGAAGCACCAAAATGGGGTATTCACCGCGTTTCAGTTCAACAACTTTATCCAGCTTGGTAGCTTTTAAGCCTGACATTTCACGAGGGGTATAATAAGCGCCGAAATACATTTCTCCTTGCAGCAATTTGGTCGGCCACGACATTGTGGCAAGCTGATAGAGACTACCGACGCAGGGTCACCCGAGGCGGTCCAGTTGTAAGCGCGTTCTCGCGTGGCGCGTGTCCTTGCTCACTTACCCTATTTGCAACAGCGTGCCAACGCAGTGCGCGTGGATAGCCAGCGTCCAACTGCACCTGTACTTCTCAAGCTATGCACCTAGAAACTCTGCGTTATCTCTCCGTTCCGTTCTCTTTATTTTCAGTGCTTGTTAGCAAGCGCATGCTGAATCAGCCGGCCCTCGTCAGATCACCCAAGGCTGAGCATATACAGGGTGTTTCAGCGAACACTTTCAAAAATCTTTAAAGGTTGCTTGTGGCAGATAGCGCAATTCTAGTTGATAAGCTGGTCTACTCAAAAAGGCGGACATTACTCGCACAAAAAATCGAAGCGCATAATCAACTAATGAACAAAAATTCACTAATTAAGTTTGGGGGCGAGGCACCTTAGGGCCGAGCCTTGTCTTGCCTCTCGCCGCCCCTGGGTCCGCTTGCTGGCGTCGCCGTGCTGCTGCATTGATCACAAGGCAGTATTAATGAAGGGAAAACGAAGTCCGCACCTCAATACCATATACGACCAATAAAACAACATTCTATATACTGTGCACATGTATTGTCACTCATTTGCATGTTCGAGTGAGCAATGTACGGGAGATTTTTAGCTAATATACCTTATGACCCATATTGCAATTTATAATTTCTAGCCTTGGAGTTCGCAAGGCGATGGATCCACTTGGAACAAATTCTGAGGATTACACTAGTTTCGAGATATTAATTCCCGAACTTTGCGAAGAAATGAATTGGCGTTCCAGTTACTTTTGTGCTTTAATGCATAAAACGACATTTCGTTCAGAAAGTAACTGGAACGCCAATGCATTGACCGGCCTCAACCACGTACGTAGTGGAATACCAATGTCACGTGCACGTACATCAGCTAGTGTAAAGAAGCACTATAAGTCAGTTTATCGCGACGTTTAACACTTAAACACAGTTTAACATTTAAAGCGCTGGTGTATCATCTTAAACCGTGCTACACATGCTCCGCAACTTGCCCGCATGCGAGGTCAGACAACATCTTGAGCGCGAGTGTATAAATCGACACGCTATCCCTTTGTCTAAGAAATGTAAATCGTAGACACGCACGTAAGCGTCTCACCGATAATTTCTGCCTTTCGCTGTCTTCGTATGTGCTCGAAATAAATTTTCCTCTCTTCACCATCTCACTCCAGTCATCCCCGAAGCTCTGCGACAGTCACCAACATACATACAAACGAAAGCATTCGTGCAATGACATACCGCAAGCAGAACTCTCACGAATTACTGTAACAGGTAACGACACTCTTCGCGCTCCATGACAAGGAGAAGGGGCATCAGTTGCGGCGCCGTAGCGTATAGCGGGGGGTGCACGGAGTTGGGGGATCGTGACGCTTCTTCCCGACCTTCAAGCAGCGGTGGCCGCGTGCTCCTTCCTCTTGCATAACAGGGCCGGGCTACATAGCTGCCATGTATAGGGTTCGTTGCAGTTGCATCTGACGTGGCGGCCCCTTTGACAGCTGGTGTCTGGTTCGTTGGCGTTTGGACTGAAGCCCACGCGAACGCTAGTCGATCGCTCGTCGCTTCCTCTTTCTTACCAACTTGTTGTTTTTGGTGCGCCCAAAGTGAACACCCTCAAACTTTGTGGAGGCACGTCGGTCACTATACGAGCGCGATGGAAACGGGTTGTGTAGGCCAGTATATAAAGACAGAACGAGAAGAAAACAAACGCCCGCGCGAGAAGTGCGAATACTTCCGTTCCTACAGACAGGCTATCCTGAAGTCCACGATTATGACGAAAGAAAAGGAAATAAATGAAACAAAACTGGGAACTGCCGCGCTGAGGAGGAATATTTCTCAAGGTTTTTCAGAATCGCAGCTATCGCAGCTGATGGTGACGGATGAACTTCCTCGTGTTTGGCTTGCAGCGGCATTCAGAAACACCTCAACGTGAAAATGATCCGCTTGATGTTCGGAGAGCCAGCCGAATTGTCGTGGTGCTCCAAGATTGCGGCATTCCTGCTTTCTTTTATAAATTTATTTTCGTGCGTGTACGAAAAACGTCTGAGCCCCAAATCATGCGTTCTTTCGAGTTGGACGAACTGCTTCTCCATTGGAGTTATTATTGGCATTCGCCAGTTTTTATCTTTGTTCTTCTTGCCAGCTTCCTCGAAGCGCTAGAAAAAGGAAAAGTGACGGGTTTGCTTATTTTTCGCGAGCCGATGCAAGGTGCCTGAATAGATTGGAGCCAGAAGAGAAAGTGAATAATCAGCGGTTCGCGGCGTGCATATAGGAATCCACCGTTTGAAACTTTACTTCTTGGGTATCTTTCATCGGTTATACTCTTGAAGGAAGTATGCAGAGCGCAAATATCTATGACACGTTTTTTTTTCATCTTGCGTGCGAGGCTATGGCGTATTTCGAGTGACTATCAAAAGAGAGCAAGCTGTCCTTGAGGGCGTTCAGTTATTTATTGTTTAACCAGATGCAAACGCGACATAACAGATGACAAAAGTCATTCCGTCCTGAAATGCTGCTTTGCAATATAGTCGAATTGAAGGAGAGTTGCGTGTATCTTTGGCTAAGGAAAGACGCTGAGGAATATTTCGGAGAACTTGTCTTGTGCAGCGATCGACAGCTGACTGTCATTTCCGTAAAAGGAACGTGTTACCTGCAAAGTTTTCTGAGTGCACACGTGGTGCACACAGAGCAGCAGGAAAAATAATGTTAAGGAAACTAAGGAAATGCAAATAATAACAATCAAAGTAGAAGAAAGATGCATGGAAATCACATCCACTCGCGCTGTGACGTCCACTTAGCTTATGTAGCAAAACGATGTTTATACAAGGTAATGAGGAGGTGTGTTGGGTCTATATACTGCGAGAATGTTATGACCTTCCATTCTCGTTCTTGCCTATTAGAATGTGCCAAATAATGCGCTTGACTATGGTAGACCACCTATCAAGCGGCCAGATTGTATGGAGGGTTCTAAAGCACTTACAAGAATTTATAGCTGACATAAAGGATTGGAAATCTGGCCGCATACGCAAGTATAGATGCTATATCACAGCGAATGCAATTTCGAAACACGTGGTTGAGTGCGTTCACCGTTCCCGACTATGCGGTCCTCCATGTCGGTATCATGGTGTCGTGAATCGAAAAGTGCTTTAAATTTCATTACACTCATCATATGGCGGTACAAGTTCGGTTTTGTGAATTTTGTGTTGTCGCTGAAATGTTTCAACTGTTCATTTCAATACCGGTTTATTTCGAGCAAACGCGCGCGCTTTCCATGCCAGCTCTTTCTGAGAAAATAAGTTCCGATGAATTACCAGCTTCTGCAAACTCAGTCCGCTATTATTTCGCCAAATCTCTCAAATCAAACATAACATGGCGTATTTCTGCATCAGGCCATGCACAAATTTCTGATTCCGCAATTTAGCAGACCACCTCTTCTCAGCAGTGCAAAATAGGATGATTGCGTAGCTGCTATATTAATGCGCATGTGGAAGCGTAACATTGTGGTGATGACGCTTTGTTGTGGATGAACCAAGGTTCTCAAGTACGTCTAAAAGAAGCAATAATGCACTGGCTGTAGCGGTGCCACTCTTACTTTCCCGCGAAACTTCAGAGGCACTTATAAACAGTTTCGGGTTATCTTGTTTCCCACTAAAATGTCCATAACTACTTGCACTCCGATCAAGGTGTTTTACCCCAGCGAACATCTTCAAAACGTTGTTAAGTTCCGTGGCAATACCCATTCTCGTTATAGGAGGTCACTCAAGTTCGCTTACTCAAAAAATAACAATGCACAATCAGTCTAATCAAGGTTTTAACTAATTACCTGTGACCCATATTGCAATTTACAAATTGTAGCCGTGGAGTTCGCAAGACGGAACCACTTGGAACGAATTCTCGGGATGACACCAGTTTTGAGATATTAATTCCCGAACTTTGCGAAGAAATGCATTGGTGTTCCAGTTAGTTGCTTAACAAAACGTCGCTTCATGCATTCACGCACAAAATTATCTGGAACGCCAATGCATTTCTCCGCAAAGTTCGGGAATTATTATCTCGAAACTGGTGTCATCCTGAGAATAAATTCCAAGTGGATACGCCTTGCGAACTCCACGGCTACAATTCGTAAATTGCAATATGGGCCATCAGGTAATTAGTTAAAAACGTAATTAGTGAATTTTTGTTGATTAGTCGATTATGCATTACAAATTTTTGTGCAAGTAATGTCCGCCTCTTCGAGTAGACCAGCTCATTAACTAGAATTGGGCTATCTGCCACAGGCAACCTTAAATAAATTTTGAAAGTGTTCGCTGAAACACCCTGTATATTGTGATCTTAAAGTTCGCCGACCGGCGTCGATATGCCAAGAACCCACATATGAGATGACGATGTGGAAGAAGGTTTTATTCAGTTGAAAGGTATGCAACAGCACCTACAACATTTATACGCAAGAGTTCAACATTCCGTCTGAGCCCTTTACATTACTGCTATAGTCATGGGCTCATGCAGAGTTTATAGAAGTATAAAAAAGTTAACTCAAACACACTTGGTAGAATATGTCTAGACTTGAATAAATATTTTTAAAAAGAAAAGAAGGACAAAACAAAGAAAAAAGGAACAATAATTTTCATATACACGTTAATACATCCTAAAACTCAAAGGCATAGAGTTGTTACAACGCATATAACAGTGCAATTTTAGTGCAATTTATACTGCACTAGAAATTAGTTTTGTTTTTGTGGCACAAAATGTAAATGCAATGTAGGCTTATGTATCATGTGATTGACGAAAAGATTCTATATTTTTACCATATTTTTTTTTCAAGGCGCATGAAAAGTTCTTACTTTCCTTTGTTGCCTACGGAATACCTTTTCAAGTGTTAGTCCCTACAAACTCTATTGTGCGTTTCTCGTAAAGATTATGTATCGGTGGAATGTTGAAAGCATTTTGAGTCTCACTACGAGTGTTTCTGTTTGGCGTTATGAAGGTACTGGAAGGGTACGGGCTTTAATTAGATAGGATATTGTGCATTGTGCATTAGAGAAGCAGTTTTATAACCTCGTGCAGTCTGAAACGACATTATCTCAAGTGATCTAAACAGTACGCCACAGTGTGCTGTGTGTTACAGAACTTGAAAATGTCATGATGCGAAGTGCGCTTTTTTGTTGTATAGTCAGGCGTCGGAGATAAGATGGATATGTGTAGCCCCATGATTCTGAGCAATATGTTAAATGACGATGAAATATACTAAAATATATCATTCTCAGCGTTGCTAGAGAAAAATAATTTTGGGCTTGATACAGCGTGAAGCAAGCTCGACTTCGTTTAGCACGTATGTTTCTGATGTGTTCTTTAAAATGTAATGATATGTCTAGCTTGACCCCTAGACAATTACAGGTGTCAACACTTACCATTGCGTCGTATTAAATTTTATCTGTATAGTTTTGTTTATCTGTTTAATAGTAGTCGTAAACAACATGTAATTAGCATTACTAACCTTAATTGCGAACTTGCCATCCACAAACCATTTTCCTAGATGTTCCAGTTCTTCATTGACATGTCGTTCTAATTGTTCGATTTCTTTTCCGGAAAAAAGTGTGACGATATCGTCTCCGTATACTGTGGCTTGTCCTTCATGCGAACACCTTGAAAAATTGTTCACATATATTGAAAATAAAATCGGCCCTAAGACAGACCCCTGTGGTACCATGTGGGTAACTTTCATGAAATTGCGAGAACACACCTTCTATATATTAACTGCTTGCAGGCGATTTGTCAACCAGCTGTGTAAAAATTTAAGGGAGGTATCACAGAAACCACAGCAGTACAATTTATTAAGTAGTATAATATGGTCAACCCTGTCGATAGATTTCTTAATGTCTAAAAATATACCGATCACTGGACATTTACTATTATGTGAGTTATTAATTGTGTTTTAACGATAATTACTGCTGTACTAGTAGACCTATTGGCCTAAAATCATGTTGATTTGGGGATAAGACATTATACTTCAGCAGGCATTCTCTTATTCTTTTAGCGATCAATATTTCAAATATTGTGTTAATTGCTCAAAAGCACAGATATAAGCCTGTAGTTTTCGATAAGCCGGGGTCACCGCTCTTGTAGATTGGTGTCACCTTGGCTCTCTTCAGTAAATGTGGAAAAGTACAAGTACAGATAGCTATGTTAAATAGTATTTCTAGGCATATGCTTATTATATCTATATTTGATTTTAGTGTGTGTGCAGTAACCTCGTCATATCCAGCTGCTCGTCCAGTAGGGAGAGTGTTCATCATGTGCGACCGACTTTGAACGTTGTATCGCGTAGCATCGCGTGATTGTGGGAATTTTTCTTACTTTTTTATTTGTTTCTTCTATCACCTTTTGTTCCTTTAGCCCTTTCCCCAGCACAGGGTAGCCAGCCGGTAGTTCCACTGGCTAACCTCCTTCTCTTTCCTTCCCTTTCTCTGTCTCTCTCTTGACTGAACTTCAAAATCTGTGATAAAAAAAACGAAAAAAAAAAAAACACACGAATGAGTTCGCGACACCGTCAGGTAATCTAAGCCTGCTGATAGCGGGCTTAGATAGATTACAACTTTTACCCGGTTTTACTTGACGGGTAAAAGGCGTGCCTCATAATCAGAACTGGTTTTGGCACGTAAAACCCCAGAAAGAAGAACTTGACGGGTAAAGGAACGTTACTGTGCCGCCTGCGATTATAGGAGTTTCTTTTACGAACGCCTACACTCATTCCTAATGGGAATGGTGTACAGAGTCAATTGTAGCCCATGTGGTGCAAAAGAAATGATCGAACATCTCCTGTGTCACTGCCCATCATGCGACGATGAAAAAGGGTTGCCCTTCGGACAGCTTTATGGCGTTGAGATGACAGGCTTTTCACTAAAGATAAAATATTGGGGCGATGGCCTCGTGCTTCTGCTATCTACAAATCCACAAAAGCGCTGCTGCGTTTCTTGAAATCCACCAGCCTATATGACCGCGTGTGATTGACTCAGCGATGAACGCTTGATTGTGTGCGTACCAGTGCAAAGTGTGAACTTCTCTCTTCCTTCTGATCTTTCAATCCCCTTACCCCTTTTCTCAGGGCAGGGTAGCCTACCTGGCTCAGCCTGGTTAGTATATTTTAACTGCACACGGACAAGGACGAGGCAAACAAGACGTGCGCAGACTCGCAACTGAATGTTTATTGGTTGAAAATCACATATATACAGAGAAAAATGAATACATCTGATTCGCGATCCAACCATGGATATCTTGACGTCACACAGTAGCATCTAAAAACGCCATCTCACAATCAGCTAGTGACACCGAAGGTGTGGGTTAGCGCAGTTAAAATATACTATGCATGTCAACCAACTAGCCCGACTTGGAGCTCTACTTCAGCCTGGTTAACCTCCCTGCCTTTCCGTTATAACTCTTCTTGCTCTATCTCGCGCGCGCTACTTTACAACCTTGCTGGCAAACGATATAAAAGGTAAAGTTTCTTTTAAAGCTTTTATGCAACATTTCGATGATTGTCAAAGTCATAGGTGCGTTGACGTTGCTCGAGCCTGTTCCTATACTTTTTGTATTTGTGTATATCTTCAGATTTATACCCTTTACTCTGCGCAGGGTAATCATTCGGAACTAATCTTTGCGTACGTTTCTCTTTAACTTTTCCCTGTCGTCCCACTGTCACATAAATGTTTTGTATTTAGCCGAATCAGTGTCACCCTTCCTGTGGATGAAGTAGTCACGGAAGCAGAAAGGAAATAATCGGCCATGCTCAGTATACATGCGTTTGTGCAAGGGGCACGAGAAGAATTAAGGGAGGGCACGTTAATCGCCACTCCCTGTAGATCTAACCACGCGGCGGTCACGTGCTATAAGCGCCTACAGCAGGAAAACTACATCAAGCTCGTTACGCATATTGCGCCGCACAGTGGCTGCAAGAGAATTCCACTAATGAGAGCAGCGCCTACGCGGTATACGCTGCCTTGCTGGATACATTGCGCGGCACACAAAACCTGCCTTCAAGACAGTGCGGCAAACATTTTTTTTTTTTTGCTTGTTTTCTTGCCGTGAGCACGGCGCGAGCCTTATTGCTCCTTCATGAGGTCTTGGTTGCGACTTATTGCCAAGACTATCTGTATTTGCTTCATTTTTACTTCCTTCGTTTACCCGTGCGCGCCGGAGCCAAGAAAAATGGCGCCCTTCACCAGCATTGGGTCTGTGCGAGTGCTTATGTGGAAGCACGAAGCAGGCGCAGTGCACTTTTGCCGGAGCCCCGGCAAAGCGGAGGGGGGGCATTATCTTTTATTATTGCTTTTTGCCTGCTTGTCCTCCTGCTCTGCCGTTTTGCTTTTCGCCGCTGCCGCAGCGTATCTGTCGCAATTTCTCCTTGTTTGCAGCGTAGCCCGAAGCGAAGGCGGAGCCTGCTACCAGAGACAAGTACGATACCATGGCATTCGCTAAAGCTCTCGCCGCGGGGCGACGCTGCACTGGGCGAGCGCTACGCGAATCTCGGTATAGCGAGAAACTGACCGTACAGATAACACGGCGGGGCCAAGTTGGTAGAAAAAAGTAAAAAGAGGAAACACGTTGGGAAGACAAAAGCGCGGCAAATAGTTCGCGCCACCGCGGCGGCGATTGGAAAGGCTGGCCAGCACATATGTCTTTGATCGATCGCAATCGAATGACACTTCCGTAACGGAATCTTTTTCGACCGAATTCCTCGAAGTCACCATGCCGGACATGCATGCGGCAATCTAAATCCGTAATCTCTCCGTAAGGACAGAATTGATTCCCATACTTTGTTCTTTTGTTTGTTTGCTATGGAAGCGGCGGCCACGCGGCCTCTACTCCTGCCTGAGAAGAAGAAAAAAGAAAGATAAAGAAAGCAAGGGACAAAAACTGTTTACCGAATTCAACGGCCTCGTTCACTTTCGCAAGAATCGCTGATCTTCGACAAGGAAGTCGTGGGGATTTCATTTGACAAGCTATCAATCATGATTCGAAACTATTTTATCTCTGAACTCCCATTGACGCCCCGAACAGCCTTTTAAGCAGTAGAATTCGTTTGCCTTTTGTGAAGCGAGTAGGCTTCCGCGATCGCGACACACCTAATGCTGCCTCTTTAAGCAGCATGCTAAGCAGTATATGTGATGTGTACTGTCTTGGGTCATCACTGTGGGGGGAGAAAAAGCAAAGAAAGGAAAATGGTTCCGAAAAGCCGATGTGGTGGATAAATTCCTGGCACAATGTTTTCCTCATCTTTTTTTTTTCCTTACAGGTAGACGAAAATTGCCCTCGATAGTGGCACTCTGCTTTACCAGGCCCACCTCAAAACAGGTTGATCAGCATTCACACCCGGAAAGGGCACGCCATAAGGTATGCATTAGTGGCTCCATGAAGAGAAGCAGTTGCTCCAGACTGGCTGGAGTGTGGGCCGATGGCAGACACGCGTGATAACGATCTGGAAGAAGCGAAATAAAGTGAATCTTCCTCGTTATCTTTGCGTCTACTGGCCCAGAAAGACGTTCAGAGCACGGACATCGCGTCGGCGTGGTGTCAGCAGCGCTTTGGATACAAGCAGCGCTTCGTCGAAAGTCACGCGGCCGGCACCTACGCGCGCGCTGCCTCCAAGGAACCGTTCGCTTCAAATCCGCATCTTGGACGTGTACTACGTGATCGCAAAATCCCCAGATACCGCTGCACACATTCAAGGAAACAGTACGGTACGATTGGCGTTCGAGTAGAACACACCAATTTGTAATCGCGTGAGTCAGACTGTTACTTGAAAGCATTGAAGCTGAGATCTGCGGGGGAAGTGCGTTTCAGAATTTGTCGCTATTATTTTACTCTGCGAGTCCTCAAGTCGTGCGACATTTAAGCGCTCCCCAGACCCATATGTACGCAGCTGTCTGTTGCAGGGTCAGTTGTTATCTCGGTGGATATATTTGTGGATATATGACGAAGGTTGTATGTGCTCTGTATGCCTTTGTATGCTGACCGACAAAGTACTGCCAGGAAGGGCACATTTGTTCGGCTTAAAAGAAACAAAAAAAATTATTTGTACAATAAACATAGCCATATAATGTCCGCTCATAGGTATCACTAAAGCACGCCGACCTGGTAATGAATTAGTGCATTACATTCAACAGATTCTAGAATTTGCTTTGATTTTCTTTGATCTAGCCATTCGGATGTGCAACTCGGTGTGAGCCATTCTTGGTCAGTCATGCAGGAGGGCCTGTGTACCACTGGTAACCACTTCACTCCAGAGCTTCGCTGCATATAGATGCCAACATGTGCGTTAAATCTGCATATTGTTTCCTTGTAAGACCGAAGCAAGGCACGCCTCTAAATTAGGCTAACTGGGAGATCGTTCCGATGTTGCATTTGAAGTGTTCAGCAGACCTTCTCTACGTAAAAAGGCACACGCGTTGGTCAGCACTGCAGCACAATTCAGACGCGAACTTAGCACGTCGCCACACGAGCATTGGTTGTGTACGATTAAACATTCGCTACTGCGTGTGTTTGAATAAAATCTCACTCTCCTGAGACGCCTACATTACTAGGTAAACGTCTTCTATGGTACCGAAAAGTAATTGCGCTTATTACAAGCGAAGCGGAGTTTTTATCCTGAAGTCCACCCCCTCCGTTGGCTTAGCCGCATATATTTCCTACCATTTGGAACACCTTCAACACGGTAAAGAGTAGTACACCAAATCTATAGCAGGGCACAGGCCTCTCCCAGAGATATCCAGCTCCACCCTTGTCTTCTATCAGACGACCCCGTCTTATGCCTGCCAATTTACTTATCCCGCCACCAGCCCATGTAAACAGCTGACGTCGACTATGCGTCCCTTTCCTGGCACTCGTCCTGCTTTCCTAATCCGAATTACTAGCACATTAACGAGACGGCCTCTCCAATTCTTCTTACGTCAAGGCGCATTCGGAATTAATGGCTGTGGCAGACGTAGGAAAGATTTGGATAAGAAGGCGCTTAAGATGGTGCAGCTGAACGTGGAACGAAAATGGCGTATAGTGCTAAGCGCGTCGGGCTCTCAGTTACACCAAGGCCGTTATCTTGTATGCGTTCGAAAAGTCGACGTTCGGTTTTGCCTCACGCGATTGGCCTAGATTGGCTTAGGCCACAATATCGGTGCGGCGTGGACAATCGCGTGGGACGAAACCGAACGTCGGCTTTTCGAACGCGTACAAGATAGCGACGCAGGAACCTTGCGGTGGGGTGTCGAGTCACTGCGGCTTGTATACCGCAAGGGCTTCTTGTACCCTGTCCTGCGAATTCTGTGGATGGACGCCGGACACTGCCAGACACTGTACAATTTCGTCACTGGAAGAGCCCTTAAGGTGGATTCACACGAGGTACCAACTTGCGCGGACGCCCATTACGTGTCTCAGTGCCGCTCAATCAGGCCGCACACAATGACTAAGCAGATGAACAACTGGCGGCGCAATTCGCTGTTGTTCAGCAACGTCTGTGCATCATGCGAATGCAGCTTGAACAATAATAATATTGCAAAAAGAAACAGCAAGCTGAAGCCCAACTACACAAGCTCATCACAATAATGAAACCGTCGCATACCATCGCGAACAGGACACAGGAGTTACCCCGCTCATGGACACCCTATCGCGTCGTATCGCGTCTGATCCGCTAAGTTGTGGTTTGTTTGACCGTTGTGCTTTTTTATCAGTGACCATTTCCACGCGTGCACTCAGCGGTGTGTCCACGCAGATTGCGTGGTGGGCCGATTAGACCGCTCTGAGCGTGCTGTCCTACATTGGCGTCCACTCTCTTTTACTGCTTCTTTGAATCTCGCCCTTGAGAAATGTCCACCACGAGTGGCTACCAGTTCGCGATATGTCATACCGTTTCCTGCGTTTCTAAGCAGCCGTCTAATGTTGTCCCAAAGGGAAGCCGTTTAAAACAAACCCGAAAAATCGAGAATGAAAGCGAGTATACCGGCATGAATATACATTGCCAAGTGTAACACGTCAACGCAATCTTGCTCAAAATATGCGCATATAATTCCAAGCAACGCACATACGTTGCTCATTTTGAGGTATCAGCTGCCATCATTTGTATGCGATCCCAGTGTGCACCTGAAGGCAGTGTGCTGCATATGAATGTACATCTGTGTTTTAATGTACACCTGTGTATCTAGATGCTATGTATTGCGACTATGTATACGCGACATTTGCATTTACGTCGAGCAAAACTGCGATCATGATGGGCATGCACCCAATGATGTTTCACACATCGTAAATAAGAAACGTTGTGTGCTCATAAAGTTTCTTGGATAGCTGTCCTTTTCCTCTTTGCATTTTACTTTAAATGATCATTTTATTTTATTAGTTTCGAGATGGAGTGGACGATTTATTTAGTTGCAGAACTAGGACGTGCGCCCTATTCAGCAAACATTTCCCGATTTATTCACTTGTACAAGTTTCACCACAGTTCCGAGCCTTTAGCTTCCCCTAAAGATGCAAGGGCGCTGAGAGTACAAGTTTATTAAATTCTAGGACAATAGACTAGACACCAAAGATGCCGAAATAAAGATCTATTTTACAGTCTAGCAAAAGTAGCCCACCTTCAAGGCGCACTTGTTTCTTTTTAAATCGTTATGCTGAGAGCGAATGGATATTCAATTCCAACACAAAGCTTCTGCAAACCTTTGCCCTGTGTGTGTATTATCAAGGATCATGTGCACGACCCCGTAGGTAATTCTCCTGCCAGCTCTAATCAATATAGAGTATGAGTCGTCATAATTAGGCTGCTCTTAGTCTTAAATTCTAGGGTCTTAGGTGCAAAAACCCCGATTTGATTGTGAGGCGCGCCGTAGTGGGAACTCCGCATTAATTTTGACCACCAGGGGACCTTTAACACTCTTAGTTTTGGAATAGTATAATGACTCTTCAGAAAAGCGGTTCGCACATCCATTCCACCTACAGTATTCTCCATATACACTCTGCAAAAAAAAAAGGGGAAAAAAAAGCACGTAACGATGTCAGTAATGAATGTGATGATTGTGTGTTTAATAATTTCTTTTTTATTTTCTGCAAGTTATACGCATCTGCAAATGGTTGCAGGGCTTCCCGAATGGATGTTGTATGGTATTTACGTCATTTAACCTTGTAACTGTTAATGTAGATACGTTCGGCTCGGCAGCGCGTGAAGCGCAATAACAGAGATGACCTATGTGACGTTTGCAGGGTTAGCTTTTCAGGGGCGCAGTTGTCGAGAACATAGCGCCTAGCCCGTTGGTACACAGTGCAGCGGAGCCGAGCGCACGGTAACTGCGTTACGCCACATTCACATTTATTGCCCTGGCTGAACGCGAAGCAGCTCAGCCGGCGTTTGCCCCGTTCGAAATAACTTCGAAGCACTACCACGCTGCCTGCTGGCAAACGCGCGTGGTCAATCGATCTGCTTTCGAAAGCTGTTGGCGCCTTGTTGGGTTTCTTTCTTTCTTTCTTTCTTTCTTTCTTTCTTTCTTTCTTTCTTTCTTTCTTTCTT
Source organism: Dermacentor silvarum (assembly GCF_013339745.2). Taxonomy (NCBI): domain Eukaryota; kingdom Metazoa; phylum Arthropoda; class Arachnida; order Ixodida; family Ixodidae; genus Dermacentor; species Dermacentor silvarum. The sequence continues at coordinate 61,246,530 of NC_051157.2, forward strand.
TCTTTCTTTCTTTCTTTCTTTCTTTCTTTCTTTCTTTCTTTCTTGCTTGCTTGCTTGCTTGCTTGCTTGCTTGCTTGCATCTGCGAGCAGCGGCGTGAAATTCGCGGCGCGAGCGTAATCATGCGTCGTATCAGCAAGCATTCTTTCTCACAGGGACCAATGCAAGTGGAACATTTCCGTTGCCCCACTACGTCGGCCTGTTCGATTTCGTGTCTGCCTTTGCAATATGATATGAAAGCCCGCACAGGATACGACGCACGTACTTACTTTCTCAGCGAGCGCTGCGAACGGGTATAATTTGTCACCGACAAGAACATGACGGCTCGTATTTATTTCTCATGGAACGGGTGTTTCCTGTGTAGACAAACGTAAGGGGCCGCCGGCGTCGACGTGCTGGCTACGCATTGTTGTTCTGTATAGGCAAGCTGGGCTAAAGCTTTCGACGATTGACCGCAGGGCCACAACACGTAGCCTAGCGAGCGGAGAAAGCGAAATTGGAGGGACGCGATTCAGATTTGGGTTGATACTCTCGATCGCTTATCACTAGGTAAGAGTGTCCGGGACGCGCAAATGATTTACTACGCTAAGTTTGGAGTGCAGCCGTTAATCGAGTGAAGGTGTACAGGTGCGTCGCTTTGTTTTAGAAGTGTTTCTTTTTTTCCTCGCCACCATAGCGGCTGGTTTTGGTGACATTGATGTGATATATGGAAGAGTTACAGCACCCTCTTGCCAATGCAAGGCGCATATATATATATATATATATATATATATATATATATATATATATATATATATATATAGCGCCGCACATGTCGATGGACCTGTGTGGCTGCTGAATACTAGCCAATATCTCGCGCCACACAAGTCCACTTGAGCTTAGAGCTGTCCCTTCGGCCCCGTCGACTTGCGGATGCCAGAGTGGCCAAGGATCGCGTTTTCGATCTTATGGTCAGCGGCTGCGAATCGCCTTGACCACTTAATCACCGCGCGAGGTACGAGACCAAGGTAAAGAACGCATACCATTCTATATATCTATGTGGGCCGCGCTGTGGGTGGCGGAGGACCAGCTCACGCTACACGGGAGCTCCACAAGATAGCCGTTGGAATTCCAGCATGATGTTGATGCCTTGTCGTCGCGCCAAAGCCGTTTTTCATAGCGTTACCTGCTCCAAACCTGCTCCCCAAGCTGCTGTTTCTCCTCTCGAACTTAAGATTCTTCTACTTAAAAAAAGCACGTATCACGTAGTCTTTCTCCTCACTTAACACGACACGACCTCACATTCAGGCGCGGACGAAGGCGGTAATTCATGATCGCTTGCGACTATAAATAAACGTATCGCGTTCTGCATGATATATGATGTACAGCATATTCAGTGTACATAAAGCGTAAGCGTCCTTAAAAACAGGAACGCAACTATCGCTCTCGTACGGGTGTTCAGGCGCTTGCATATTCGAGCTGCTCTAGAAATAGGATGTCCAGAAAAGATAATACATAGATTCGTATTCTCAGGTACCAGTTATTTTTCAAGATTTTGATAAAAATTGAAATAGATGCAGGAGACATCTCTTGAAACAAACGGCGTGAAACAACCGACGGGAAAATGAAGCAGAGAGCTTATCTTCTTTGATGAAAGTCTGATAATATTCCATCGTGCATTAGCGAAACTTCTGGTTCATTGCATGACAATGAAACACAATTTTATGAGCGTCAGTTTTGGATGATGGGTCCGGTGTAGCCGTTTTTTACCCTGCAGGTACCACTTGGCCTGTTATACAAATATTGCGCTTGCCTTTAGTTGCGAGCAGCGTTCATAAACACTAATTATGAATACAGCGTTCGTTTTGTCGGCTTCTTTTTCCCTCCTTTGTTCCGTTTTTCCCTCGTTTGTTTATTTAAAAAGAAAAAGAAAAAAAAAAACCTTATAACTGGCCCATCGGTTCTAATGCAAGGTAGGTATGGTGCCTCTCTACTGGCCATTGGCTTTAAGCAACTATATGTTAAACTACAGTGACCACCCAGGAAAGCGTAGCATAAAATTACAATGAAAACAAGGGCAGTGGATAAAAAACGGGCGATATATTTCGCGACATTGCAGAAGAGGTTCGATGTATACGTAAGCCTACGGACATGATTTAATTACCTATTAGTGTATGTCTAGCCAGGCTGGATTTTCTGGTGATAAAGAGGTTAACGGAGTCGCAAAAAAGAAAGAAAGGGTCCTGAACGAAGGATTGCACCATGCTTCCAGCCGTCTAATTTGAAAGTCACGTGACAATTATTTCCTCACAGCTCCGTCGAGAAGTGGTTGAATGGCGATACACCAAGTAATCTTCGTTATACGATATTAATCGAAGTGCGAAATTTACGATAGAAGTAACTCTTCGACACAGACAATCCTTAACCCGTATCAGCGACACTTCCCCGACACACAGAAACTTTAACCCATCGTATTCAACTGGAAGCGACATACACATACAGCTTTTCCCGAAGCCTTTCAACTGCCATTCTCCCGTTTCTTGTTTTGGCCATGAAATGGGGAACGTTTACGGCCTTATTCTTGAATGCGCATAATACAAAAAGAAAAGAAAAAAAAAGAAAACGTGCATGAGCGAATAAGCTAGGGAAGACTAGACGAGTGCCCCGTTACTATATGCATATCACTTGCACTTTGGCTGACTGCTGATTGCGTCAAAGCGCTAAAATTTTGAAAGACTCCTTTGTGGACAGAATTTTTATTTCTTTTTTACCTTAATGTAGACGTTAGTGTTTTCAGGTGCTAAGCTGCCCTATTTAGCAGTATTTTTTATACATTGCTAGTTTTACGGAATTTCTTTTTTTCCGGATAAATCAAATGAAATAACCAGAAGCATGCCTCTTCGAAGGTCCACAGCCCGACCCTGGTTAACGATGACATACCTAAATCTACAAGGTTACAGTATTTGTTATAAGTCGGGCTGCAGATTGGTGTATGCACTACTGCCTTTCTTTAATGGTTTATAATGTGGACTGTGTTCGAAATTACTTGTGTCTTTGGACCTTTCCGCCACTTTACTGCATGGAATACTCCTTGACACAAGTTAAAGGCTGCAAAGGTATCCAATATTTGTGCACTAGCGTATATGTAAGTTAGAGGTTGAGATACTGATTAAATCTGCATCGGGGCTGCCATGTTTCTCATTATCGTCATTGGTATTTATTTATTTGTTTGATTGTTTATTTATTTATTTACTGGTTTATTTCTTGCTTTGTTTATTTTACTTGAGAACGAAGACAAACAGCGTAGCAAAGGTATTTTCTACATCAATTTCTCAACAGCAGTTTTTCATAACAGAATAAAGAGAGGAGACTTTAATGGAGCACTTGATGCGTTGATGCACGATCATTTGTGCGCAAATCGAGCTGTACATAGTACTGCGACCTTCTTGAGCGCGTATTAATTGTGGGCATCCGCTGAAAAACTGACGTAAATCCAACATACTGTGATGTGCTGCTCTACAATTTCCAGGCTGTAGCTGAAACGAAATAAAACGCAATACGTAGTGAAATGAGTGAAGCTTAAATAATGGTATAACAAAACAGCGGATTAATTCCTAATCGATATGATAGATATGAAAATATGATTGTACGGAAGGATTACACATTTCTTATCAGCAATAAATAAGAAAAAGAGCGACAGGGTTTCATCTGTACAGGCTAAGTTCTGAGGGCTATGCTCACGCCAAGTAAGATGATGCGCAAATTTCGAGTCCGTGAGGTTCACTCAACGAACTTCCTTGCTTGCGTGGCTCATAAATAACCACTGCGACATTAAGAATTCGCAGTCTTACCTAATGAGGCAAGTAATTTCTTTTGTCTCCTACCCTATGTAAATTTTCGAAAGCCTTTCATTCACTGTTTGTAAAAGAAGGGCGTCGCGTGACTATTACAGTGCACAGCTGGTTGTCTCCAGAGCGAGAAGGCCTTGGGCATTTTCCGACAGTGCGGCACCTGCTGGTTGCCTGTGCGAAAAAGCATGGGCGGGGATCATGCGATCCGCAAACAACGGCAACACATAGCCCTTTCAATCATGGACACGGGCGATGTAGGGCCTCACGCACAACAGTACCGTTTTCACGCCCATTACATTCATCGCCTAAGGCTAAACTGTTCCCGCCTGCCTCGTGCGCATTAGCGCGCAGGCGCGCAGGCAGATAATGCAGCAGCTCCAGGACTGCTGAAGGCAGTTACAACGCTGCTATGGGGGGGCTGCTTTTGCTAGGTATACATGCAGCTGCTACAAGTGCACGCATGCAGTTGCGTTCTTATTATTTGGCCACTGCGGGCGTATCCGTTCAAAGTCAGACGTCGCTGACCGTTGGGCGGAGCGGACAATGGCTTGATTCATGAGGGCCGGACTGACAAAACGGGTCTCCGAGCACATGAAAGCCAAGGCTGGCCTTCGATGAACAGCTGAAGACCGAGGGAGACCCTTCATATTTTCGTGCGTATTTCATTCTAACTATAGCGTGTCCTGTCACTACGTTAGGGAACATTGTCCGTCAGGGCATCGAGTTAGAAATTCAAAACGTAGGTGCATGTGTCTTCACGTAATAGCAGCAAGAAACTGGATTCTTCGGTGAAGTCTGCCTTGAAAGGAGAGTCCAACTGACAATGCCGGCTCTGGGATGGAGTATCGCGATATTTGGATATTCCTAAGAGAAACAAATATGCAATGAATGAATGAATGAATGAATGAATGAATGCAATGAATGAATGAATCGATCAATCGAATCAATCAATCAATCAATCAATCAATCATATTTGTACTGGCGGAGCTGAGGTACAACACATGAACGTTGCGAGCGGGAAATATTTAAAGAACAAGTACAACAATGCTTACGTTTCAGATGCAGCCTAAACAACTTATAGGACACTGTGTTGGCAACTAGATTTTGCGTATTGCGTAAGCAAGTGCACTATATTTACTCGTTGCAGAGAAAGCGACCGCAAGCCTACAGTAATAAACAAATAAATATAGTTTTAATGCACGTTACCAGGGCCTGACTGGTCGGTGGCTATTGTGAGTGATTTGAGACGCGGCATGTCATCGGTAACAATCTGTAATATCTCGGCTACTTTGGCTGCAGCAAGCAATAAAGTGACTTGCATAAAGGGCACAATAAGGCTCAGATTACACATGATTCATAATAACCTAAACAGACGCTGTACTTAATATATCAAATGAATACAATATGCAATTACTTTGCCTGAATAATCACTACTTGTTGCTTGCGAACAGATAAATCAGCCCTGAGCGAATCGTATCAGCAGTATCAGAAGTCGGTGACGTGAAGGCCACGGTGCGTGACGCTAGCAGGCACCGAAGGGCGTAGCTCATTACAGTCTGACACGGGCCAGGATTAGAGCAGTAGCTTATCAGGCACCGCAGGTCACGCCATTCTCGACCTGCTTCTTTGTTTTAAAGCGATTTTAGTAAGCGTGCACTCCTTGGACGACGACGATAACAGTGCGGGCCAGTGTTTGCAGCACGACTGACGTCGGAAAGGGTATTTGAGCGTATACCGCGAGAATATAATTAAAGCAGCGGGGCTACAGGAAGGTTACAAGCGTGACCAGCGCAAACTAGGTGATATTGTACTTGGAAAGTTACCCACCACGGGGGCCTAGTTTCTAAAGCGTTCTGCTGCCGAGCACGTGGTCCCGGGTACGCTTCCCTGCTACGGAGGCTGTATTTTAACAGGGGTGAAATGCTAGTGTACTAAAATTTAGGAGGACGTTAAAGAACCCCAGGTGGTTAAAATAACAATCAATTACTCGATAAGCCCTTGCAAGAAAGTTGCAAGGGCCACGAAACATTATTGCCGATACTATCTTCTGTTCCAATATTCCATACTCCTTTTATAAATATTGTTATCTTGTAATATTTTCTGCACTGCCAGGAACGGTTATCGAACAGATTGGCAAGCTTCTCTTTAAAGGAAGTATTCAGTATGCACTCATGTGCGTCGATGAAAACGAAGAAAATGGAAGACTCAACGTGGTTACACATTAGTGGCCGCGAGAAATGCACTAAAAGTTGGAGAAAGGCAGTTTATGCTCTGGGATTTCCCACGTGCTATATACATACAGTCAGCTTGCAGTGTCGAGATAGTGATCCGAGTTCTAAAAGAGAATAAACTGCAGCTTCGACAAAAGTGGTGTCAGAACCTCATTAATTGTTTCATGAAATAAATGGCACTTTGGTTAAATGCTCAAACAAGGAAAGAGGAGAAAGCTTCAGTTCGCATCTGTATAGGTCTTGAGAGTTCTGTGAGGTTCTGTATAGGTCCGTAAAGGTCCGTATATGTTGGTATCGCAGGACCTATACAAACATGCAAGAGTGCTGGTCTTATAGGATAAGCCAGGAGAAACTGCATAGTTGCGCGACGGTACTCTAGGCAGTCCGCCTGGTGCACATCTCGTGGCTCAGTGTCTATTTCTTGCGGAGGCATTTCGCACCGTTTCCAGAGCGTGGTATTCCCACATGCGGTGTTTAGCTGTAAGTATCATGCATTGGCAGAAGCCAGAGCAGATTTCGTGGATTACTTCCATATTGCCAGCGTTATTACAGTATAGAGTCCCCTCTCTATTTAGCTGAAAGACAAACACACCTCACTGGTGCTTATTTGATAATAACGGTGTTTCTTTTGCCAGTTATATGTCCCATGCTATGCGTAGCATATTTGGCTGGTTTCTTCTACTTCAACCTAAAACTTAAATACCACTTCCTTAGCTTCTTGGCGTTGAGATCATGATTGATTGACTGATTGAATGATTTGGAACATCCCAGATCAACACACGAGCTATCAGAGGCACTGTGGTTGAGGGCTTCGGATGAATTTCAGCGAGATATCGAGATAACAATACGTTTAAGTGACGGCTCCCGGTCTATTTGTGGAAGTGGGTAAGAGAAAAATAATTATGGCTCACTGTGGCGACCTGAGGTTCTTTATATTTCATCCAACCTGCGCTACACAAACGTTCTCGCATTCCACCTTCATCGGCATTCGGCCACTGTGACAGGGAGTCGAACCTGTGACCTTGTGTTCATCTGCCCAACACCATAGCCACTGAGCTGCCGTGACGGGTATCTTTGACAGTACCTGGCCACTTGCCTAAATTGTCGATGTTAAAGTCTAGAAACTGCACAGTGGGTTGATGCCGTAGTTGAGGGCTCTGCATCAATTTTGACCATATGGGTGGGGTTCTTTAGCAAGCACCCAAAGCACTGCTCTACGATTGGTCGTCGCAGCCGGGATCGAACGACCACTTACTTCAATGCCGAACTCACTTCACTCTGCTACCAGAATCTGTGTTGGTTGCTCTATTGTCGATGTATCTCCCGTCACGTCTCATTACTTTGCCATAGCAGCGTGGCCAAGCCCTCGTGTCCAAGCATTGCCTCTCGAATGTTGTATCTCATATTTGAAACTTTGATTGCTACTCAGATCTAAACATTGCGAACTGTATTTTTATTTCGTTGCCTCGTTGTTTACCTAGGAGTAAGTAAGAAGACGAATATGCAGGCACCGGTAACGTTGTTTGAAGCACTACGAATGGAAGTTGTGGAATGTTCTCTACAGCATGTTGCGCCAACTAAGCGGGACGACGTCCTTGTAGGCGGAAGTTAGCCGTTCAATGGTTATTCTGCATTGAAATAGAAAATGCGGTGTACCAGCATTTATAGGGTAATACATTACCCGATCTTGAATGTCTCGTTCCATAAGATACTGTGAAGTCATGCCAAGTCCCTATAGCTAAGCGTTGCGACAGGTGACTGGGGGAGCCAACGTCCCTACTTCGCGAGGTGGCCTAGCAACTTTGCCTTGGCAATGATCTTTTTGCACGAAGAAAATAAACACCGGCGCGTGGCTTCGCCCCAGAAGCCATTACAGCGGTGTACTATTTTCGCTGGCGCCTGTCAACGAGGTGTTGCGTGCATTCCTAAACCTGTCGGCCTCGGCGCAGCTGTCGTGGCCGTAGCCAGATGCCTCGTCTTGGATCGGCGTCAATTTCGGGCGGCAACCGGCACCTTTCGACGTACCTGTCCCCTACGTTGTCTTCGCCCTTTGCTGCTTGTGCTTTGCCTCGATGAGCGTACTCTAATTAGGCACCTTTTAAAGGCAATGTCTTTCTTAGCAAGTTACCCTTACTTTTCCGTATCGGGTATGTGTGGTTCTAGCTTCTTTCGTGGGCCGATTCCAGAGATAGTGCAGTGTAAGATTGTGAGCCGATCCTGCAGATAGTGCAGTTTAAAAATGTGGGTTGATCCTGAAGATGGTGCAGTGTAAAAAAAACGGGCAAGTTTGAACTCGGTCGCGCAAAGCTTAGGTACAGCGAAACTTACTGGCTGCTACTGCTAGGTATTAACTTGGCTGCTGCTAGGTCTTAACTTGGTTTAACTAACTACGCATGTAGGAAGGTATTCTCAAGCGATCATTTTTGGAGGTACCTTCCCTTTCGCGACATTTCGCGGGATTTCGCGGGACGCGTCGGCGCCTACGAGCGGCAGCACTCCTGGCATGCCACAAACGCATGCAGGCTAACCAAGTTTGGTACAGTGCCAAGAACGCTGCTGCTTGCCGACGCCGAACGCGTTGGAGGCTAGCCGCTCGATATCAACCGGCCAGCTTCGCTGTGTCTTGAGCTTTGCGCGGCCTAGTGCAAGCTTTCGCCTTTTTTTTTTCCTGGCTCAGTGCGCCGCGGAGAGAAGAGAGGGGGGGGGGTCGGAGAGGCAGGGAGCTGGCGAGGAGGAGACACGTGCGCACGTGGTCTTTTCCTCCTCTTCCGGGTTGCCATGGCTACCGCGCGGCAGTTTCTTGGCACGCACCACAAATTACGGCTGGCTTAAAAATGTCACAGTTTCGCTCTAAGGGCGAAGCAATGAATGCGATAGCAACACAGCAATGCCATACGAAGTAAGGTGAGCGGCTTTGGTAGCAATATAAATTGTAGTAAACAGGAGCTGATAATAAGCAGGTGTGCTGCGGCGTAAAGTAGACCGACATGAGAGATACTCGATGACCACGAGAAGGCGCGTGTGAAACGGTGGTGTTGATGAGAAGCGCTTCCCGTGGGCAGCGCGTGCGAAGGGACACACCTGTAGCGCTGCACTGCGAGTCCGGAGCAGCATTGCATGTGTAGCGTGCGTTGGAAAGAGATTGAAGCGCCCTCCAACTTTCTTTCTTTCTTAAGCAAATACGTGTCCGGCCGCGGCTTCTTTCGCTGAAAGAGTAACGGAAGACATGCGCATTGGTACATATATGCTTTTTAGGATGTGGGAGCGCTCTGGTAGAGTGCTCTTCAAGGAAAACCACGATGCAAGTGCTTCATACCAGGGTTGACACGAGTAATATTTCTCACGTCAGAACAAAATGTATATGTATGCAGATGGCTTTTTGTCAGGAGCATAAGAAATAGTACCTGGTATTCGTGAAAAAGCTCTTCCGCTGGAATTTCTCGTAAGAGCAAATTCGAATCAGTCCTATGCTGGACATACCATTTTATGAAGGTGGCCGGCCAGTGACGAAAATCACTTACGAACGAAAAGCTTTGTAAATTGATTGGCGGAAATTTGCTGTTACGAGCAATTCTAGTGGTATAGATTTTATGAATATGGGATATGTTCTAAAAGAGCTGTCTATGTCTAGGATCCGAGATTTTGTGGCGTCCGCGCGGAAAAACTTTCCCCTGAAAAGTGAGAGGGAAAGAGCCAACAACAAAAGAAAACGCATATCGCCACTCGCGGTGGAGCTCGGTTTAACGGCCACCTTTGTCTAAAACGATTTGCCTCTGTGGATGTATGACGTAGTGCGTGACGTAGTGCGAGTCTGATAAGGCGACCAAGGGCAAAGGGTTGGTGCCCCTATATGCGCAACCGCGCGAACGCTCTCGTGCCACTGCTCACGCGTTCATCGTCGTCTTCTTGCATAGCTGGCTCCGTTGCCGCTCATAATTCTAGCGTAGAATTTCACTTCTCTTCTGTCGTCGTAATGTGGAGGCCGCGTTTACGGGGGTATGAGCCATTGCTTAAAGGGGTATGCCTGTCTTACGTGACGGATAGATTTAATAACAGAGGCGATACGCGAATGTTTGTACGTACTTATCGTCACGATGACCACCGATCAGGACAATAAATGTGTTCGTACCTTTGTTCAAAATTCTGTGTCACCTCTGTGTCAGGCGCTACCGTGGTTCATGATACCGTGGTTCGTGACTAAGAAGGAGTTAAAGAAGGCAAAAATTTAAACATGTGCAACACAGTAGAGACTTGGGCTAGTCGATACATACTCGACAGGAAAACAGCGCAAAAAACACGAAAGACAAGACGGGAGACTACACACCAGTGCTGACTGACAACTGAATTCTTTATTCGGAAAGGAACACAAATATACAACTAAAGAAAACAAAGGTACAACACTGCACATGGCCAAAAAGAGTGAGGCACCGATTAGATTTCCCCAGAATTATTGTGGTTAATTGTTAAGGTTAGTTCTGCCTCGGACAAGGCCAAAGACGGAGTGCTGATGCAAGACGCACCATTCCTTGTCATAGCAGCAGCCTCAAAGATTTCCCGTGCACAAGCGTCATTGTAGCGTTTGCGGATCGCGCACCATGAAACGTCACGTCCCGGAGCACGGCACACATCACATTCACTGTAGTGAAAGGCCAAGTTGCTGCCAGTACCGGAGCGAAGGCTATATAGGCATGCTCTCTTGAATGATCATTTACACATCGACCAGTCTGTCCAATGTAGGAGTGTCCACAGGGAAGACGCACCTCGTACACCACCCCTGCTTTGCACTTGACGAATGGTGTGGTATGGTTCTTTTTACAAGCTGGTTGTTCTGATTTTTCGTAGTTGACCTGTCGGCAAAGTCGACCTAGCTTGTTAGGCGCAGACAAGACAACACGAACACCTTCACTCGTCAGTGAGCACGAACACGGATTCAGTCGTCAGTCAGCGCTGGTGTGTGTCTCCCTTCTTGTCTTTCGTGTTTTTTACGCTGTTCCCCTGTCGATTAAACATGTGAGTTCTGTTAATGCTCGTGATTTACCTAGAAATACCTTACATAAAAATGTGTAAAGAAATACCAGTGTTTATTACCTTCGACTGAAATTTACCACCTCTGTAATATTTGTTCTGGCTTTATGTTGCATACTGTTGGCGATGGTGTACTGGTGGCGATGGTCATGTCATACTGTTGGCGATGGTCATGTCGTGGTCCTCAAGCCTTCGTGGTTCCATCGTCATCGTTCCGTGGTCGTCAATATGTCGTCGTTACTCACGCTGCCGTCGTCATAAAAAAAAAAAATCTATCGTCGTCGTTCTCTGTCGCGGTCATACCGTGGTCCTCCTGCATTCTGTCGTGGTTCTGCCGTCGTTCCTCTGGCAAGCTTGTTTGTTCAGGAAATCTGTCCTTTGGCGAGGCTTAACCTACTGTATGCCGACGCGACGAATAGCTTAAACGTAGAATATTCGCCTTCTCGCGAGAAGAAGCAGACGGCCGTAAGTAGAGCGGAATTCTTTTTTCTTTACAAATACTTTATTAGTTACGGCAGTAAGTCTCACCGTCTAACGTAGATTCGGAACAAGCCATTGTGAGCCGGATCTCAAAGGGTTTTGACTTGAATACATTACAACGATACCAGCCTCGCGGCTGGTATCGTTCAAACTAAGAACCACGCTCCTTTCGCGAAAAACTGCGCCTACAGTTCACTCGAACCTACAGGACGGAATTGTTAAACGCAAGTGGGCGCCTTCTTGAGTACTGTTCGATACCGTCAAAAACAAGTCAGAAAGAACCAACACTGGTTCGATACCTTGAATACGACAACAAGCATTCAAAAGGTGCGGATTTATCTGATACCATGATCGTGCCGAATGACTCAACGAAGGCTTGTGTCCACAGAAACAAAGCAGGCAAGCTGGCCAAGGCAACTCGCCGATTTCGATTTCCTCACAAAAGAATCCCACAGGTGTGTGGCAGAAGGCGAACGACACAGATTGTTCGTTCGAAGTGTAGGCTAAAGACGCGGGAGGGACGGGGGCCGTGCGTATCAAAGCAGGCGTTTTTCGCAGCAGCAAAGACAGAAGCGATGAAAAATAAGCTTCCCCACCAGCAGCGGCCGTGGACCTTCTCAGTGCACCGGCTTCAAGCGGTGGGAGGAGGTCATAGACGCTTTCGGGCCACGCTGTAGCGAGCGCCAGTATTCTATGCCGCATGGCCTCCGTGGGTGACGATGCGTGTCGTCTGGACGGCCGGACAGACAAGCAGCTCGTATCGGCGCGCAACAATGGGCACTTCAGGCTCTTGGTTTATTTCTTCTGCGCACTCGTTCCTTCGGCAGCGCCTCGCGAGACCTTGCAACGGGTGACACCGGGTTCCCGGTTGTCACGGCGGTGTGGACCTGGTCGTGATGGCGTTCACGATGGCGCGCTGGAAATGGCAGCGTGGAAGGTGCGTTGTTCGCGCTAGCCATAATGACAGCGAAAGCGTGACGTCTAGCGAGCGCTGACCTCTTGCGAAGGTCTAGACTTTTGCGCATACCTCCGTTGATATTTTGTTTGCTACGATGCCATGGGTGTATCCACTGATTCGTTATTTTTTTCTTTTATTTGTTCTGCAAGACGTGTTGTAGTACAAATGGGCTTCATTTAGTCTTTCCCAGTAATACTCACGATCCCCTATCAAAATGGAGATTTCGCTGTAGAACGGTAATGAAGAGGGGTATTCTGTAAGAGTCCACCTAGTGGACTGTCCACTTCGGCTGTCGCGATGGGCTTCAGCAGCATGAGCGAGAAGGAGCCAGTCTGTCTCCTTCTCGCTCGTGCAGCTGGAGCCAATCGGCGACAGCTGAAATGGACAGTCCACTAGGTCGACTCTTACAGAATACCCCCCCCCCCCCCCCCTCCCCCCTGTAGTTATAACGATAACTAGCGAACGAACGAATAACGAACGTTACCTAGCGGCAGCTCGGCCTTCTCGATTAGAGCACGTTAGGTGCATGGAATAGACTGAACACGGAATTTCGCATATCATCTGTCCGAAACTCAAATGATGACATGCCAGTCACAGTGCCCATGCACTTTATATACACATTAAACCATGTGCACAATATGCCCAGTGCATCCCTGCTCAATGATTGAGAAACTTCCTGTTGCTGTTAAATAATTCCAGGTATCCTTGGTAAAGAACTTATGGAAGTGACACAGAAGTCTTAAGAAATTCTGAGTAGTTGACCCGTAAACTTTGAAAAAAGTACGAGATTATAGAACTACACTGAGAAACGTTTTATTTGCAAAACTTGCTCATTTTATTTCATTTTTTGTCCGTTTAAGCAGTTCCTGCTGGGAAAGAGAGAGAAGAGAGGAAGGAAAGGCAGGGAGGTTAACCAGACTTTGTCCAGTTTGCTACCCTACACTCCCTGTCACTAATGTAGGTTTCGACAGAAACCTGTTTCAATGATGGAGAGACGCGCATAGAACGGTGTTTTTGCTTTTAGAATGAAGCACGCAAACAAAGATGCTAAGTGCAGTTAGTACACAGAAAAAAAAGAATGTTTTATTATGTTTCTGCGAAATATCAATGAAATCAATAAGCGGTTAACGGTAAACCTTCTTTTAAAGTTATGAGACTGAAAACCCAGGTGGATGCATGGCCTGAAGACGTATTAATGCTCCTTTGATTTCATATTAATCCTCCTTTGATTATACAAAACGTCGCGATTACACAAGTAATGCGGATGTGTGTACAAAATTGTATTACCGATTTCACTTCAGTGAGGCCGATATTTCTTACTGTGTGCACCTCGATGTAGTTTACTTACTAACGTTAGTATCGGTATTGTTACAGTTTCTCTTTCTCCATTTCTAAGTGGCACAGGGAGTCCTGTTTAAGTTGTGATAATAACAACAATGAGTACTATTGTAATCGTTAGTGCGAAGAACACCGCTGGTTACTTCGTCTCAGGTTATGGATTCATGAACTCTTCTTTAGCTGGCTGGTTTGCTGGCTGTGTCCTTATCCCGAGCATGCCGTTTCGACATGGCAGTGCTTGATCACATAACACGACGATGGCGTCGTAATAGCCGATAATAAGCTATAGTGAGCACGCACTGTTTACCATGCCGTCATAACGTGGCGTCCGTATGTCCTCATTCGTTGCTCCAGCGTAACTCTGACATAAATGACCACGGCTTCTACGGGTTAAGTGTCGCGCAATGCAGGCTCACGCGTAGCCTCCCTCTAGCGTATAAGGTGTATAGACCCCACGCACAATGCACGCCACGCGGCTGGGCCGAAAGATCTTGTCACCAACCGACAATCCTCATTCAGCCCGAGACGAACTCGCCACTCTTTATTTTGGCAAGAGCTGGCCTAATCCACTTCCTGGTGTGGATAAAGTGCCGCCGTGTAGAAAGCGCGCCGCCTTTTATCGCTCGCATTATTTCCGCCGCTGAAAACTCGCGCACGTTTACTGGTATACCACGCACCGCGTGGTCTCGAGAGGCTTCCAGCGCTAGAAAGGAACGACAAAGCTCTATTATGACGGCAGCAGCATAAATAAGACGCAGGGTGTCAGTCCCGCACTGGGCAGCGCCTTTCTTCCTTTCAGGCCGAAAGCTGCGACTGCTTACGGCGCCTTTGATGACTCCACACCGTCGTGGGAGTTCCGCCTGCGGCACCCACGATTGCGCGCGATCTCGACGTCTTCGTTTTTATCTTGAGCGAGCGCCGCGAGAGACCCGCAGGGTCTCTCGCGTATAAGTGCCTATTGTGCCTTGTATAGAGCGGACACAGTGCGTTTCCTTCCTACGAAGCACGGTCACAAAGCCTGCACGTGCACCGTGCTTAAACCCTGCCAAAATAAAAATGCACGTCCCCCGCGCACGGCTCGCACACGAGCGCGTATTCATTGTGCACACGTCATTCATTCTTGGGTGTAAGTCAGGCGTCCGGAACTCATTTACCGATCGTCGTATTAAGAATGCCCATTGTCCTCCAGGGCGCGGCGAAAGGGTGGTACGCGTCCAGCAGTTCCACTCCCCCCCTTGACCCCTCTCTCTTTAGTTTTTTTACGTTATTTTCGTAACGGAAGGAAGAAGATTTTGCCGCTTCAAAAAAAGAAAGTGGAACAGACTACGGTATAGAGCGCACCATTGTTGGCGCTCCGCTGTTGCCGTACCAATAGATCATTCAGGCTGCGACACTAAATGGGTTTTGTTGCTTTCTCAAAGATGGCGCGCGAAAGCAAACGCTTCGATGGTGATCTTTCTGTGTCACACCGAACAGTTAACAAACGCTCGCACTCTTTGCGTTTCCGTGCGGGGCTATGAAGAGCAGAGCATTTACCTTTCACTCTCTGTTTTGCCCTACACAGTTTGAGCACTTCGAGCGCGTTCACGCCGGTGCCTGCTCAGTAAGCATTCGATCGGGGGAAATAAACCGGCACAGCTTTACTGTCCCCACTCTACTTACTAGTTTGCTAGCTTCATTAGGATTGGGTATGAAAAGGGTTGCCGGTTTTCGCTTCACTCAGATTGCGGTAGAATATCAGATCGTCGAGGTAAGTCACGCCTTACTCTTGAAGGGATGATGTATGCATTACTTTATCCATGGGCTTTGTAGTTACGCAAGACGTCTATTCGAACTCGAGCCGCAAATGCGAGTGTTTGGAGCGTAATTGCAAGCCACTGCTTACACCGAGAGGCAGACATACGAAACACCCAAGTATGAAGGTTGCAATTAAGAATGACCGCAAAGTTTTGTACGAATAGCAGTTGCGAAACTAACTTATTTTTCTAATGCCTAGCATTTCCAGGGCGGTGGTTACTATTCCACTTTTTTTTTCTATTGCTATTATTCAGCACGCAGACATTGCTCGTGTGGTAAACACGTTACATGGTGTGTCTGGCGGATAGATAAGAATACACTTCAACTTGTGCGTATAGCAACCTACAAAACGACCGGGATAAGCCAGTGCCAGGTCAGCGCCATTACGACACGTGACCCAAGATGAGGTTCAACGTTTATGCGAACTTATAACAGGTTTTATGTGACTGCTGCCACTAATCGTCAAAGAGACCATCTCTGAAGACAGCGCTACGCTTGCATCGTTTCCACAGCTTAGAGCTGCGGGACACTGAGAGGCCGTGGGGAAGCAACTCCCGCACGTTGCGCACTACGAAAGCACTATTGATGATCTAAAGTCTACTGGAGATAACGAATAGCTGTGTAAATATAGCTTTAGTGTGTATGTACGTGTCTGTCGGTGTATGGGCCGTGTGTTTGTTTGGCATGAGAACTGTGTTTTAACACGAAAGTGTTTTATGCCGGGGTCCACCAAGACTTCACTGACGTATTTCCGTCACGGAAATACGTCAGCTTACAATGTACACGAACATAATACAAAGAAAGAAACCAGAAGAAAAAGTTCCACAAACATGCAAAATTTGGAAATCGAACCCACGACCTCTCGGTCCGCGACGATAGATCGCCGAGCGTTTAACCCATTGCGCCACAAACGCATTTGCAGAGAGCTACACAGACGCGCCTTATATATCTAACACTCCTCCGTGTACCCGCGCTCTTGCTCGGGGCGGTGCCGCCGCCTACGAGCAGAAAAGAGAAGTACTGCATTATGACACTAACGCGCACCGACAGTGAACGCTTCGGTGGTCTCAGCACTACGACGCCTCGATGCCAGCATTCGAAGGGACGCTGGCATCAAGAAGCACTACCAACGCCACCTAGGTGGCGTTCACCGTACTCAGCACAGCGGAGCGTGGCCTCCGCAATTAGCTCTGAAAATGTTTCTGAAGTTGATCGCGGAGGCTGCAATTACGACGCGCTGTACGCGCTGATTTGACTCGGTGACGATTCAGTTACGTGCTTTGTCTTGCGCGTTGTATTAGTGTGTCAGTTACGTGCTTCGTCTTTCGCGTTGTGCTAGCGTGTGCAGCGTAGTGCAGCTTCCATATGCACGACGGTTGCTCATGGTCATCGACGTTGGTAGTCGTGATGGAGGAGACGTTCCACCAGGCGTCAGCGTGGGTGCATCAACGCCTAAGGGCGCTTTAGCCACAAAACACCAATAGACATTATATATCAATGTGCAATAAACATTACACTACTTCTGTGAAGACACGTTTCACTTTCGTGTTCTATACCGATTCCTATATAAGAGGGATCAACCACATTTTTTTATGTTATTCTCACTCAACACCTAGAATAGCACGTCAACTGATTAGCCAGGCTGACATCTACAGCTTGTCATCAAAGTCAGCATCTCATTATTCACTTATTTGTACCGTTCTCATTGTTTTATGCAGATCTGCGGACTATTTAGACTAGGGAGCCTACATGCAACGCCTACATGCAACGTTGCATGTAGGCTCCCTAATTTAGGCAATTGCTTTCTGTCCTTGAAAGACACACCAGTGCACTAGTAAGTAAACGCCATTTCCTATTAACGCGATAGCGTTTAGGGCCCCGTGTCGCAGAAAATCCGGCGTCGGCGTCGGCATTGCCGCCCGCGGCCAGGAAAATCAACCCCAACCACGCAGGCCCTCCAAATATATTTTACCACTAAAGTCGCTCACACTTTGTTTTGCATTCTTTACAAAGTTATTCATCAAAATTTTGAGAGTGACAGCCCACAAACAATTGTCATGAAACAAACTACCGACAGCGCTTGCCTTTTATGCTAAATCTTCTCAGGCTGAAATATTAAAGGTGCAAACAATAAAAGAAGGCCGGCCCACGCAATAGGCCGCGTTTCCACCAAAAAGCGTGCCTTCGTGCATAGCGTTCACCAACAGCGTTTCCCGGTAAACATTACGGTTACATAAGCTGCAGTTTTCGGGAAGTGTGAGAAAGAGTCGAGGATCTCTGAATGCTATCGCGTTTGACTCTTGAAGGCGAAGCTTAAGCGTCCTCCAATTTTTTTGTTTCTTGGTGAGGAAGAATGTAAGTATAATGAAATAGAGTGTCTGACAGAATTCCGTCTGGTCGGGAAAGATCATAGCAAATAATACATACAGCGCCGACCAAGGTAAAATGTATTGCAAAAAAGATGTAAGTGCGGAGACCTCGAGCGAACGCTTCGCTGGAGCCTGACACATCAGGCACGGACGCCCGTTTTCCTGTAGAAGAGGGGTTTGGTTGAACTGGACGCGACATCTGCCGTTGCACTAAGCCCATAAACGAAGAAGGGTATCTGCACGTGGCCAGCTACCGACGAACGGTTTCCACGTCACTCGGTGCGCCTTTTTACTCGGGGAAGTCTGCTGGGCAAAAACTGAACGTTTGTGGTTTGAATGGTGCAGTGCAAATATGTAAAATGCAGAAGACGGCCGGTATGCGTGCTTCTACTGTCAAAATCGAATGTCAGGTGATGACTTCCTCTTTTAATTGAATACGTCATTTAGCTGAATACATTTTAGCTTGATGGGTGCTGTGTGTACTCTTTACAATGTAAATATACGTATAATTTTACAAAAAAAGCCTATTAAGTGGAGTTCCACAACGGATACTATTGCAGTTTCGACTTTTGGGCCTCCTTCTGTATATACACTATGACCCATGTACTGCAAATACGAAAATAAACAACTTGATTGATTTATATAGTGGATACTAGGAAGTACTAGCTGTTAGACTCAAATGTTGTGAAGTGTCTGAAAATTCTCGGCTATAGCGAAGGAACAGCAACGGACATAGTGGAGTGCTTGAAAAAGTACAGGGTAGATTTCTGAAAGGAGCAAGACAGACATCAGACCTCCAGAACTTCCGAAGAGTGTGAAAACTGCCTCATTCAGATTCTCTTCCTTGATGTGTGAGTTACTCTAATTCGCACACATCTACGATTGTTTCTTTTTTATTTTTTTATTTTTGCTGCTCTTTGTACTTCCTGCTGTGATATTTTATTTGTCAACATGGTGCCTTCCTCTGCCTAATGTGGCCCTCTCTTTTGCCTAGCAAACTTTTCAATCGCTTTCTCATGTTTCTGGTCCGTGCTGCTGCCTTATTTATGCTGTCACTCATCATCATCATCATCATCATCATCATTAAATTGTATTTTTAAGCACTGCAATTTTCTGATTGTGCTCTTGCCTGGATGCTCATATCAAGCGACCAATCGCAGACCGATTTGAAACGTCATCACTGCCCCCAGCAAGCAGTTGGGAAACGTAAACTGCTGAGTCCGACCGTACAACAGGTGTTATGGGCGTCATCAATGATTATGCCCTCTTCTGTCGCGCACGAAATAAACGTTATTGCATGTTCAACATACAGTGGACCAAATAAATGCAATCACAGCGGCATGTGGGAACACACACGCTGTGCGTTACTTTGGGACTCTGAGACTCTAAGTATGGGCCTTCTGGCGTCAGTGGCGTCGCAACAGAGCTCGGGAGATCACAAAAAAAGAAGATTATGGGGATCATTAATAAATTACACAGCGTACCGCAGTATTTCCTCAAGCCTCTAAATTGAAACATTTCGCTGAAGCGGACATTCTTCGTTTATCTGGATAGATGAGCCCCTAGGCTTTCCACCATAGTGTCGCTACACGGCAACCAGCTGTGATTCGTTTAATTCCGTTGCGCTACTGCACAAAGTACGAGCCAGAGGTATTAAGGCTACAAGCATCTTGCGCAGCACCACCACCGAAGAGCCAACAATACAGGAAGAACTCACTCTCTTAGCTTCTGTTCACGAGCATTTTCAGTCACAGCAGTCTCACAGCTTCAATAAAAGCGGCATTAAAAGGTACTTTCGATCAATCGCATGGCGGCCCTTTCTAAATGCACTGTACGCAGAAGCCAATACTAATGTGTGCGGAATCCAAAATCACCGCCAAGTCACACCATCTTCCTTGTTGCGAGTCACTGACCACACTAATATAACGTCCGTCAATAGTGCAACGTGCCTCGATTATTAATCGATTCACCATTGCGCAACTTAAACGTGAGCTAGATACGAGGAAACGCAGACAGAATTAAAGAGTGCAGCCTTAGGGGATATAGCGTTGCTCACTCAGAATACTCTCATAACGTCGCGCGAAAGAGGAAAATAACCTTTTCCGTTTTCTCTCTCCCCCTCTCTTTGCTCTCCTTTCCCTACAGGGAAGCTTCGCGTAGCGTCTTTGGACGTGCTCAACAGACGTGCGAAGCTTCCCACGGCGAATGTAAATGCGGTGATCAAAGCCGGCGTATATATCACACTACGGCATTCCAAAGGAAAACGGCGCCTAAGCCGATCACGTTGAAATTTCGCGCGGTTCCTTCGCTTCCTAAAGCACCACCGCGTCCTCGCTAAAAGTAGAATGCCCAGGCACTGGCGAAGACCTGCAATGCGTGTCGTTAGACAGTTTAAAACACGCTTCAACTTAGTAGTTGATCCTGTCGTGACCTCCTGGCGACGCCTCCTAACGCGGAAGGGACTTAGTTCTCTGCCATATTTATTGTATGTGCTTTATTCATAGAGGCATGTCTAAGGAGGCTATAGGATATTCGCCGCTCTATACGCGAGAGCTGAGAGGTGCGAATTAAAAGCAATAGCAGCGTAACTAAGAGGAAATGACGGGCTAACATATTCAGGCAGCGCCTTTTTTTGGCGAAAGCATGACCCGGTACTTCAGGCATTAGCACGTCTTTAAGCTGTATGCAAATACACTATACACGACGACGCGTATCATGTTTGTAAACTGTATCACAAAGCCGGGCACTCTTTCCGTTACAGTTTAATGCTTTGCCGTGACTCGTCCCTTGTGATGACCAGCATGGAGCGGAATAAGCAGTCCAGATGGGATGGCTTGTGCCAGTTTATTTTTCGTGCACTTAACAAAAAATAAAAACCAACGAAAAGCGACAGGATGACCCGGAAGATAGGGAAGAGTCGAACGCAGAGTACGGAATAATGATTGAGGCGTCTCTGAATGAGGCAGGCTGGGTGTGGGGTTGGGGGGGTCGTGTGTCGAGAGTCGTTGGTCATTACAAGCTCACGTTTTAAACTGAGCTGCTCAGTCGAAGAGAAGTAAGAATTCACAGCCCTTTCACTACTGTGAAGATCGAAGTCAACCTAAGCTGTGACTGTGATGGGTCTGCTGTAGTAAATATTGCTATAGTGAATTTATATATTATCATTATTGATTATATTGAGCGTATTCGGCATGTTTGTCAAAGAGCAAGGACACCGGCGTCTTGTTTTCGACCGGCGCGATAGCCAAGTAGTGCGTTTGCTTCGCCAAGTCCGCCCCATGCAATGCAGCGTCAGGATCCTGTGAGATCTCTCCCGCTCCTGCTCTCGGTGGCTCATACCCACATACCCAACGAGGGTATGAGCCACACGTGATTTCTTACCTTCCTTCTTTCTTTCTATCTACCGTAAAAACCGGACTATAGGTCGAACCGGAATATAGGTCGACCCCCCAACTAACCGATTCTAAAAATGAAAAAAATCTTTTTCAATGGCAAAAGTACCGAAAAGCACCCTTACCTTTAAAAAAATGCGACTCAGCCGGTTGCACAATGGTGACAGTATTTATTTAAATGCTGCTCCGTACCATGATGATAAGGTGCTGACAAACACGCGGGTCGATGGTCACATGATACGAAGCCCACGGCAACCCGCCAGGTTGCCGTGGGCTTCCGCGCACTCAATCGCCTTTTTCTTCAAGGCGCCGGTGAATTGCCGTCGGCTTCCGCTCATTTTGAAACAAAATGTGAAAAAGCAGCCTGAATGTGATGGCGAAGGCGGCTGTTTACTTCATCTGCCCATTGTTGCAAGACTTCCGTAGTTTTTCCGCCAATGTCCGGTATATAAGATGAGGGTCGACTTTTCGCAATGGTTTTTGAAAAAAAGTTCGACCTATATTCCGGTTTTTACGGTATCTTGCTCTTTCTTTATTGCTTTCTTTCCTTCCTTCCTTCGTTCCTTCCTTTCATTCTTTCTTTCTTGTCATTGGCTCATACCTGCATATAGCCCCGGCTCATACGCGCGTATGCAATGCGGGTATGCGCCACACGTGATTTTATTACCGTTAATCGTGACGTAACTGACGAGTATGTGATGTTATTGATGCCATGACCTATCAGTCATGTTAGTTATCCGTTTTGACACCTGTGCTACGGCACAACTGGCGGAAAACCACCACGCACATGGAGCCGATGTGATGATGATAGCTTTTCTCTAGACGCAGGACATGATCCTGGGGAGCTAGCCTTTAACGACTTCGCTAGTAAAAACTAGGAGATAATTACTTGAGCATTCCGTCGTTCCTGCGCCAACGGGCTGCTCACCGGTTCACCACCTTTGCGACTACAATTGCAGAGGCGAAATACCAAGCAGTGATCGACAGACCTAATAGAGTCGTTCTTTGGACAGATCGACTATTTGCGAGACGGTCGCTGGGATACTAAGTGCGTCACGCGACCTCGACAACTCATTGGTGACGATGCTCGTTTGATCGAGCCAATGGCAGCGGTGCATACTTCGAGCTTTGTAGCAGCAGCTTGGTTTTACCAACGACACTCGACAAGTCCCCAGTAAAATATTAAAGACATAACGATGTACACACGCATGGAAACATGCACAGACACACAAACACGTGCACTTTGACGAGCTTTTTTTGTGTGTGTCTCCGTTATATTTTGCAACTCGTCAAAGGAGTGATGGGTACTCGTGGATGACCGTGCGCCGACCTATGGCGATGAGCATCAAACGAGCTCATCCCCCCCCCCCCCCCCCCCCGGTTTTCCCGACATTTGGTCGCACCTGCCCCCAAAGCCTCGCAGGGCAGGTGTAGAGCCACTGTCACACCTCTTTCAGCAGGAAACAATATCACATTGTCCAGCGCTGGAGCGTCACCACCACCTGTGAGGGCATCGGAGAGGGAAGGCATCCGTCGCCGATGGTGGTTCTTCATTGTTCTAGCCAATTGGCTTGCCCCGTGCCGTAGTGCTCTGGGCTCGAGCCATTAAAGGCTGTGCTATAGAGTGGTCGGAGGTCGCAGCGCAAACATGCCGCGCCGTCGTTACGTAAACTTGGTCAAGGCAAGTGCAAGCATCTCGTGCCTACTGTCTCCACCGGTCAAGTTTTTCATTCAACGAGAGGTGCATGCCATGCTCGTGCCATGACCCTCGACCTTTGTCTTGGGGTGGCGGAGGGCTAGAAAAAAAGAGAGCTCGGTCGAGATAGTTTAATGACGGTGTTTCCGTACCTTTGCGTGTTGCATTGTGTTCTTTTTCTAAGTGGCCACTCCGAGCGTGTCCTCCTGAGGATTCACTGCGCTCTCTACGCACGTGATAGCGCACTTATGAAAGCGACGGGCTTGCCCGGAATGCCCGTGGTACCCGTTAGAAGTTTATCTAGGATTTGTAGTAAACAACCAGTGTGACTTTCTGCAGCGCTTTGGACACATAGCCCCGCCGAGGTTCTCGCTCGTTATAGCTGAGTTTGGACTTGGATTTCTTTACCCACAACACGTACATAATACGAACCAGTTTGGGTGAGGAAGACGGTGCAAACGCCGCTACGAAGCAGCTTGACTAACCGCAGCTTCCATAGATCTTAGGGATAGCTTTTGTGTGTGTTGTGCAGAAGACATAGAACTCGCGGATATGAAACTTCCTACTTAAATAATAAATTAGGAATGTGCAAAATAACAAGTAGCCATTACTCGGAACCGTGCGTTGCTCCATGGAAACCAAGGCTGCTAAATCAAACTAGCCTTGTAACGCATTCATCCCTCTGTGTATGCTGGTTGGCTACATGTAAGCTAAAGATTGCCAATGACGCGAATAAATATAAGACACAAATTGAATAGAAACATCAAGCGACAAAACAGGGTTGGGACTCTCTGATGGCACTCCGCTTTGTCATTTGTTTATGTTTATTTTTTTTAGATTACAATAAAAATAAGCTCTCGATTTCGGTTAAGGTTATGACAGATCAGTATATCTCTTTGTTGTTCCTTTCATTTCCAATGATTTCTTTCATTCAAAATATTTTATTCATTAGAAGCTTGTGCTGATTAGGCGTATTTTGCTGTACTGCGCTAGTGCACACGTTCAAGTCAAGTAACCGTCGTTTTCATGTCGTTTTATTATCGTGCCATAAACAGCCAAGACGGAGTCTAACAATATTTAGAGCTGCGGTATGTCAGCTGTTCAATTCAGATGTAAGCAGATTTTAACGCTTAATATACTGTATCCCAGCGGCAACGTATGTTGCCATAAATAAATGCTAGAAAAATACCTACATGTTAAATACAAGAAGTATAAATATAATGATAAATACCTAGATGTTAAAATTCGGCGGATCCCCCGCTTATGTAGGAATCAATGTTGAGCGAAGCCTTCTTGATGTTAGCGCAAATGTTATGCAAACGTAACGCTGATGACAGAAATGTTTGTATAGAACGACGCAAATGTATATAATGTAATTTTACGCTCTTCTCTGTAGCCGACTTCATCCAAATGTTTGTACCCAACTTCTTCACATTACTGTAGAGGTTGTTTCAGCACAGTGCTGGAACTGCGTGAAAAGAAAAAGAAAAAGAGTTCATGCATTATTTAGGCAGAGTGCGTGGCGGTATTGTCGAGGTGCAGAATGCGGCGCCCATTTTTTTTCGAAGAAATTTGGTCGCTCGTGGCGCGTACCATTTCTCAGACGCTTCAGGATCTCTACATAGAAAGCGCTATTGGTATTTTGACCTTCACGTGGTGCGCATTGCCATGGAAGTCCCTAAGCGCGATCAACGTGACTGATTTTTGCTTTGTTATTTCACGCTTTTCTTTCTTTTTTTTTCGGCCTCAATTGACTCGTCGTTCTTTTTCGACTCCTTGCTCTGCGACTTCAGCTGGATGACTTATCAGTAAATCCAAGTTTCGTCGCCGGTGACGAATCTTTGCAAGAATTCATCGCTGTGTGTTGAAGTTTTCCAATCAAGGCAACATTGTTTTTGTCGTAAATTTTGCTCAGGAGTCAGCACTTTCAAGCATTATCTTGGCGCAAAGCTTTTTTTTTTTCCAAATTTTCAGTCAAAATTCGTTGATAGGACGACTTTCCCAAACCAAGTGCTTCTTATATCATTCTAACAGTCATTCGGTGGTCACTGAACAAGAGAGGACGCACACGATTGATGTTTTCATCTTCGGGCAATGTAGGAGGAGATTCCTGATCTTGCAACGTTCTTGGGCTCTTCCCGACCTTCGCGAAAAAGCTGCAGCTACTTGAAGAGAGGTCTTTCTTTAGGGCATCCTTTCAATAGGCTATTGATAACACTTGATACTTGATAAATTTCTGCACCATTCATTTTATTAAATGTATGTAAGTAGATTTGGGCGCCTCGTAGTGGCATCGGCAACTACTCTGCTTCGACGGGCAATATAAAAAGATGAACACTCTTGGCGCAACAAAGCCATAGCAATGCAAAAGCACTCAAAACTGAGTTCCCGCTAGTAGTTCATAAGTCGTGACACAAAAACTGTTGGTTCACAATTCAAGTTCACAATCGGGAATACAAGTACAACTGGCCCAATGTTTAGCTGGCTTGCGCGAGCACCGACTTTCTCTACGCCAGCGCCTTAGGACAGGAACAGCCAAACATATCACTCTCCTGTCTGCACGAGCGTTGGGAAGACGAGCTTAACCTCGACCGTTTCGCAAGCTCGCTCCACCATATAACGCGCTGCAAAGAAAAAAAAAAGAAAGAAAAAATCTGTGCTTGGGTGAGCTAGCTAATGATTTGGCAGGCTGTACAATGCAATTCGAGTGAAAAAATGTATTGGCCAATTTCAAGACTTCTCATATTGATCATTATGTTTGGTCTGTTCATCGATCTCCATTTCGACAGACTATACATATAGGTTGCACAAAAAGTACACGCATAAAATTATGCCTTGTCATACATCAGTCCGGCTCGTGCTAGAGGTGAACCGGGCTCTCTCCAGTGGAGAGAGCCAGAGAGTTGCGCTACTACATCATCTCGCACTTTCTTGCTGACTCAGCGCATAAACTTTTGGGACTCATCGCGGGGAGCTCAGTAGCTATGGCGTTGCGTTGCTGACCTCGAGGTCGTGGGTTTGAACCCAGCCTCGGTGACTGTATTTCGATGGGGGCGGAATACATGAACCTTTGTGTACCGTATATTGGGTGCGCGTTAAAAAACACCAGCTGGTAAAAATTAATCCTTAATCCCCCACTATGGCATGCCTCAGAATTTGGGCACGTGAAAAATCTGGAATTCATTTTTTAAAGCTTTTGCGATCATCATAATCATCATCATCATCAGCCTATATTTATGTCAACTGCAGGACGGACTCCTCTCCCTGCGATCTCCAATTACCCCTGTCTTGCGCTAGCTGATTCCAACTTGCGCCTGCAAATTTCCTAACTTCATCACCGCACCTAGTTTTCTGCCGTCCTCGATTGCGCGTCCCTTCTCTTGGTATCCATTCTGTAACTCTAATGGTCCACCGGTTATACCTCCTAGGCATTACATGGCCTGCACAGCTCCATGTTTTTCTTTTAATCTCAATTAGAATATCTGCTATCCCCGTTTGCTTTTTGATCCACACCGCTCTCGTCCTGTCTCTTAACGTTAGGCCTAACATTTTTCGTTCCATCGCTCTTTGTGCGGTCCTTAACCTGTTCTCGAGCTTCTTTGTCAACCTCCAAGTCTCTGCCCCATATGTTAGCACTGGTAGATTGTACACTTTTTTTTAACGACAGTGGTAAGCGCCCAGTCAGGATTTGGCAATGCCTGCCGTATGCACTCCAACCCAATTTTATTCTTCTGTAAATTTCTGTCTCATGATCAGGGTCCCCTGTGAGTAATTGTCATAGATAAACGTACTCCTTTACAGACTCTAGAGCCTGACTGGCGATCCTGAATTCTTGTTCTCTTGCCAGTCTATCTAACATTATCTTTGTCTTCTGCGTGTTAATCTTCAACTCCACTCTTACACTTTCTCGGTTAAGGTCCTCAATCATTTGTTGTAATTCGTCCCCATTGTTGCTGAATAGGACAATATCATCTGCAAACCGAAGGTTGCTGAGATATTCGCCGTTGATCCTCACTCCTAAGCCTTCTGGGATAGACTTCTGGATAAACTTTTGGGATAGACTTCATGTATGAACGATTTCTCTGCTTGCGTGTCCTCTCACATACTCTTATTGGTCGATAACTGCGTAATTTATCGCGAAATAGCGGACAATAACGACGTTAATATATTCCGGAATGACCTCGATGGTGCGTCCGAATGGTGCTCTCTCTGGTTAAGGAAACTTAAAATACTAAGTGCAATGTTTTACACGTTTCTCATAATTTGATTCCATCCTGCTTCCACTTACTTCACAACTATATTTTGGAATCGATTACCTGCTATAGGTATATTGATGTTCACATCACCTGGTTACTTCATATTAGTAAATTAATCAGTAGTGGTAACGTCACTCTAGAATACCTTCATCCAAATTTCCGTTATGCCTTTTTATCTCTTGAACTCCTCTTGTACAGAACACTAATTTGGGGCAAACTATAGTGTTTCCTGCATCCATATGGGATCCTAGTTTGGATAACCTGGTTAACAATTTCAGATTGTCCGTAGTAACTCTTCCTGTTTCGTCCTAAATAACTGGAGTCGTGCCGCTAGTATCACAACGATGAAAAACTCCGTTCAACTAATTCGCCTCGCCTCTCGTCGTAAATTTTCATTATGTGCTGGTTCCATAAAACTTATTGCGTACCTACCCTGAACAACAATTCCATTCTTCCCCCCTCGTATACATCTCGCCTAACATTGACCAACCACCTAAAGTCGGAATCGTGTTATGCCGTGCAAAAAACTGGCAGCTTTTCTTCATACGCCATACTTCGGAATACTGGAACCACCTTCCCAAATCGATTACGGCGCTTACTAACCACACTCATTTTCACGCAGCTTAAGCTAATATTGTATACCCAGGAGGCTGACTACCATTGTACTGTTGTACCTTTAATTCCTTGAGAAGGGTGGAAATTTAATACCATTGGCCCTGGGGGCACTCTAAATAAATAAATAAATAAATAAATAAATAAATAAATAAATAAATAAATAAATAAATAAATAAATAAATAAATAAATAAATAAATAAATAAATAAATAAATAAATAAATATTGCACCATATATTGCGTCACTGTTTCACATCATGGGCGCAACTGCAACTTTTTTCTTTGGTCAGCAAAATGACACTGACATAGGCAAGTTTGACGAACGTACTTTTAAACAGAACAATTCAGACTTGCTAACCGCATTGCGTCTTGATAATAGCCGCCAGACAGGTTCTGCAGGTCCGCCACAATTCGGAAACGTCTTTCTTCGACATGTCATAAATCTTCCGGTTGCCACGGTCGTGTCATTGTCTGCTCAGAAGCCATTCCGAAGGTGCAGAGAACAACACATTGTTTGGGGCGACACGTAGTGCATTAGCAGCCCCTTCGACTGACAATTCAAGGTAGCTGTCCACTTAATTGACACAAGCTGCGTTCTGAGCAGTCGTACAATAGCTCAGTTTATTTTGCTATGAAAACGAAGTTGATTTTCTTTCAGTTCAATGCATGGACAGCACGCACGCTGTTGTTGTGTAACGTGGGCAACCAATTATGCCCAGAAATATCTTTTTAATTGCATTGGCGCTCGGCCTTGCCTACGACCCGTTCGGTCGAGACACAACGAACGGTCTATCGGTTTATTGTCTCTTTGTGTGCCTGATGATAATGGTTGGAAAGAGTTGCTGCAGGCTAAGGTTAAGACAAAGCGCCTAAATTATGCCTTCTCTGAAGTTGATGATGCAATCTGTGGGTGGTCCAGCTTCTGGAAGTCATGCCCTACTTTCGGCGTAGTCACCTGAGAACAGATGACAGTTTCATAGTAACGATAACTTCTCACACTCCCATAAAGCTTCGATGCTTTCTTCTCCCCTTCACGTTCGCTGTTGCTGTAATATTTCTTTCCTCTTCTTCCCTACACCTGTGGGGAATAGAGGGAGGCGCGCATTTCCAGTTATCCTCTTTTGCCTTATCTGACTATATTCTCTCAAAGTCTTCATGTAGCAGTTAACTCCAGCACGATCCGGACTATGACAAGGTATAATTTTATGCCTGTACTTTTTGTGCAACCCACATTTAGTCCGTCGAAATGGAGATCGATGAACACACAAAACAAAGAAAGAATGAATGAATGAACTTTTTTTCCGCTCATAAGAGTGGAGGGGCATCGAGAGAAAAAGCTCGGTGGAGCTTGACGGACTCCTGAGCCGTACATTTCCCGGCAGCAAATGTAATTGCTGTAATGCTTAATTATTTAACTCATGCGTTAGGGCGTGCAGTAAGTTATGGTTATGTTAAGCTGAACTTGCATAAGGCTAGAAAACGGCTCTTGTATTTGGCAATTTCATCTGTATAAGTTGGCAGACGCCTTTGTGAATGGTCTGTGTCTGTACCGTGTGAGTGATGCTACTATTTGTCAGAGAGACAATATTTGAAGTCCATGCTGCACTTGCAGCGGAAGTCGAGTTGCAAGGTGCGGCACATTCTTAGCTCTTGGAGAAGCACGAACTGCACATTGCGAGCTAAGGAAGGGCTGCCGGTGTTACTAAGCTGCACAGTCTTTAACCACACTTTGAGAATAGCTTTATGTGGCTTTGTGTGTTTGTGAGCGTACATGCTGTTTGTATGCATATGATCATCGTAATTATTATCTAGCACCTGGAATTACGCTCAAGGAGATGAGCCAAGCTAACATCTCTACACTATCTTTTGTATCTTTGTCTCTCTCTCTCTGAATAGATGACTTAACTTGATCAATCACAGAAGTGACATCCTTGGATAGTGGTAACTGCGTGAGCATTTATATTCTATTCATTGTTTGCATTTGCATTTCTATTGCTTACATTCAGGGTAATTTCTTTCTTCCCGTATTTTCTTTCGGCTTGCAGTAAATGGAACCTTCATGGAGAAATAGTACGTTGACTAAATCCCAGTATTCTAAGTCTGAAAATGTTTTGAGTTCTCTGGCTAGCACAACCATATAAAAGACCTACGATTCGCAAGAAATATCATTTCAGGGTACATGTAGCTGGAATACTCTATGAAATTTCCAGAAAACATTAAAGTCGAAACTGAATAGATACTCAGAGCATCTACGGAAGTTGTGCGTCATGCCATACATGGAATCGGGCGGGAAAGCTAATTAATCAACAATGTTTATCATTATTAGCAGGTTGACATTGTGCCAGACAGAAATTGGCATTGTAATGTGTGAAAATAAAATTTTAAAGCGAATCTTTCCTTGCCTACTCTGTCGGCCTTTCACTTGGCTGCTGGGTCGTTATCTCGTCAGATAGCACAGAAATTTGACTAACGAAGTTGCGCCAGTGAGCGCAGGTCATTGCTACCTAATAAAACAATTAATCACCACGTAAGGCCTGTACATATAATGCCGCCGCACAGATATCTCCAAAGCTCAAGGATCTCTTAATAGAAAAGCGCATGATATTTGACCGGCTCGTTGAATTTCTTTAATTTCTCGTCTTGGGCTACTCCATTGTTGGGCCAATGAGTATATGACACCGGCTATGTGCCGATGCTTGGCCAATTTCGCAGAAACGTCATGCGCCATAAGGGGTATAGAAGTATTAAATGTATCTACGTATGTGTCGTACTTCGCTGTGCTTACAGATCTCCTTATCCCGTTATTCTTTCAGCAAGCACCAAACATTGCCTTCGCCCTAGTGACATCGCTGAGTGGACGTCTCACAGTGTACAACCGCTTGAAGTGATGTTTGTATTTAGGTACAGCTTGTCAAAGAGGAAGTGCACAAATGTGAGCTTTGCATGATATTACACGTTAATTAGGTTGGAAATAAAGACCATTTTACCCATCGCATTTAGTTGTATAACATTTTATTACCCGCTTCACCAAAGTCTCGCTTCATATATGTTCTAACATGTCTGTTGGATGGGTATATGGGCCCTTTTTTTGCGATAGCAATTATACGTACACTCCGGGCGAATTTCCGCCGTCGTCATCAGTATCAGCGTCGCCGTCGCCGTGATGTTCCGTATAAAGTCCAAGTGCGATAACATTGTAGCAGCGCGCCGTATACTGTGGGCGTATGCTGTGGATGCGAGAGAAAACGTGTGAGGGTGAGCCGAGAAGGATTTTGGCTCGATCTCTCGAGCGCAAGGGAGGAAGGCGCTGAGGAATCGCGCCGTCTTCGATACAACTACTATCCGTACTTCGTATAGCTGTCTAAAAATTTGCTACCGCAATCAATGCTTCTCCTTTCGGATGAAACTGCAAGCATTTTTTAGGACGTCTTTCATTTCGGTATGAATAAGGGGTCGCTTGTTAAAATCGAATGTAACGGCCGGTACATGTAGTATGTGACGAAATGTAATGAAAACATGTAATACGCTTTTATACTTGCAACCGTACTAACCACGTGCCTTACTTTCGCATTGTTGTGTAGAGCAAATAAGCTATTACTCCATCATGCATGTGTCGCTTGCACATATGGCGCCGTTCGGGTGCCACGCATGACGCAATCGGAGTTAAACGTAGCCTCTTGCTCGGAGTTCGGAGAGGCGTCAGCTCGGCAATAGGTTCGTCGATCCGAGCGCGAGTGGTCGAGTTTGAGAGAGCTCACTCAGCCATGGTAGGTATACTCCATAAAACTCAAACCTGTCCTCGTTAGGAACTAGTGATAAGGTTTAGAACTGTTCAATGTGTTGCAGAATTTTGATGATTTCTCCGCTACGGGAGCCCCGCTTTGAACACGTAGAGCCCAGAAATGGCGTGAAGAGACTGGGACAGCAAGACAGGGATGCAAAATTCACGCCCACCCCCTTTGACCTTGGTGGACTCACTACGAATAGGGAGCGAGCATGACTGCAAAATCAGACCGTAGGACCCCCACTTCCTGTATGATAAGTTAAGCGTGTAAGCTTCGTAATGCGTAAATAAACGTCACATGTGCATTTTTAACGTCACTTATATGCCCTAGTGTAAAGCCCATACACCCTCAACCAGTGGCGCTGCCTGGGGCTGGCTCATTGGGCACGTGCCTTCCCTTCCCCTCCCCCCCCCCCCCAAGAAAAAAAAATAAACGTAAAATAAAAACATAGGGGAAAAACATCTCTTTGAGCATGTATAGCTTGCCTAGTGGGAAATAGTAAGGAACTCGGGATTAACACCATAATGGGGGACCCCGGAAAGATTTTTGACCTCCTGCAGTTCTTAAACGCGCACCCAAGCCGGTACATGGGCGTTTTTTCATTTCTACCTCATCGAAATGTGGCCCCCACGGCCGGGCTTTAATCCCGCACCCTCGTGCTTAGTAGCGAACGCCAACGCAAGTACGCCACCATGGTGGGTGTTCGCGTGAATTGATGAAATAGTATTCCCTGCAGATCACGGCGTTCTGCCTTTTTCGCACAGCCGATTAGGCACGCGCCCGTACCCAAAGGCGAGAGGATAGAGAAGGGCAAGGCAGCAGTGTAATGTTTTTTTTTTTTTTGCTTTTGTTTTAGTGAATTCACTCGAGTGGACGTTGCAGCGTAATTCGCATGCAGGGGCATGCTTCCTATGTGGAGATACCGATCCCTTCGTGGCGCAGAGGCAATGTACTGCATCCGACGACCGAGACAACTTCTGTGTCCTCGCCATAAAGGTTTACGACGCTGGGACCTTCGCCTACTGAGTCGTAAACGACGGAATAGAACTCGCCATGTGCTTCTAAGAGAAGCAGAATTGTTTCAAAGCCAACCTATTTATTTGCTCTCGTACACCGAGACACGCCCTAGTAAAGGATGGACGTGAAACACTGTCTTTCCTCACGACGAGCCACAACTTAGATTTATTTTACCTCCGTGTTTTCACTTTGACGTGAGCCCAGAGGCGTTCCTTACCGCCATTTTCATTTATTTGTAGTCATACCACTTAACAAGATGGCATACGGACATAATGAGACAGTTGCAGACATGTCGCGATTGATGTCGCGACTGTGGGGTGTCGTAAATGCGAAGAGCGTCGGCGATGAAACTGCGGGCTCAAACAATTTTTTCCGAAAAGCAGCTCTATAGCGCAGCCGTACAGAGTGCTTGCTGGGTTAACTGGCGCGGCGTGAGTCTAACCGACGCTACGAGTAGCCGGAAAACAGTGAAGAAGCATTTTCGTGGCTAGAATGGGTTTGGTTTGCGTGTGCAGAATGGTACAGAGTGAAGTAGTTGCCGGAATAAGTGTTCAATGTAGTAAAACAGAACGCAAAACTATAGGTTTGTCCAAACACGGTGAGTACGTTTAAAAAAGGAACGAAGATAAAAAATCACTACATTTTCACGCTTGAACACTACCGTACACTGGCTTAGAGAATAAGATTTTAATTAAAACTGTAAGTTTGGCTAGTTAGATTAGATTCGTGGTGTCGAACATAAAATTCGGACCTTCGTATGTGGGCCAACTTTTGTGTTGGACACCGTAAGAACCTAATATTTTTTTTAGACATTAAACAGCCAGTAATTCATGCACATCGCTACGAACACATGATGTGTATAAGTCTCAAAGCGAATGTACCTTATAATCATTGCTCTTTTATTCAGGGCGTGTTAAAAGTATCTTTTCAATGGTGCTTAAAAAATAACACATGCAGTCATACCGTCAAATGGTATAACACATGTAGTCATACCGTCAAAGGGTACGACGGAAACGCGTTTTGTCAGGTAGCATGCCAGAACAAATCCCGGCAGAACAAAGCGTGGGCTGATATCTTTGTAACCGATAGCCTGCGTATGACGACAAGAAAGACGCTGCAGATTTCAGTGACGAACGTGTCCCTTTTGCAACCATGGTGAATCTCGCACGGAAATCGGTAATTTTATTCGACATTAAGACGTGGGCAATTGCAAGACACGGCGTGCTCGACCTTCTAGAAACGCGCCACAAAGCCACGGCACGATGAGAGGCGCGCAACGAAGTCATGGTTAAACTGACGTGCCACTTCAGAACCTTCGAGCTTTCTGGAGATTTACTGTACCGAATTATTTCTTTTATCCCACGGTTAAGGCTTACGCGCTTGTATGATTATGTCCCCTATGCAGTGGTCTAAATTAAGCACATACATCGGTTACAACCCCACTAGGGATTATTTATATGAGTTGTTCTTGTGTGTACTTTGATAACCTCCATCTTTATCATTGCTTTTATCAGTCAATGGGTTTCTTTCGATCGTGTTTTGTTATTTCGTTAACTCATTTCTTCAAACGCTGATTTCCTTGGCTAAGATTTCAATATAGCCGGCCCTTTAAGTGGCCGAATTGCCAATCGTTCACAGCCAAATACAAGAATAACTCACATGGGACAAGCTTTTAGCAGATAAAGGAGGCTTTTGCGTTCGAGTCTCGACGCACAGCAGAAGTCCTGCAGGTTAGAATACACGTATACATTGTTGAGCACAGGCGGGATCGAACACTGCAGTTGTTCACTCAGAGACCGACGCTCAACTGTACGCCCTTGGCATAATATATACCGAGGCAGACCACCTGTTGTGGACTTCACCAGTCGCACAACAAAGCAGGGAGCCCTTTCTCAGGTGTTCTGCTGACTTCAGCAAGTGGAGTCAAGATCACTGTCTCAACAGAGCCTTGACTTCCTGCGCGATGCGGAGTAACATTCATATTTATGTTTCCTTTACTATGCCTTAAGACAGGCCTCCTTGGAAAGAACAAATTGATTGAGCAATGTCTGAGTAGGTTGAGCTTGCTATCAAGTATAGCTCCATCGCTTGAACTCAACTGTTTGAAACACAACTTAAAATATGGGCTGTCAATTGTGCTTGAAGCAGTTGAGTTCAAATGATATAGCCATATTTGATAGCAAGCAAAAAGTAGAGCTAATTGACCTAATTGACTCGGGTGTGGTCAGTTCAGCCAAAATTATGCAGTTGTTGCTAAAAAGAACTACTTTATTGAAATGAATACGTGCGCTTCAAGGCAGAGAAGACAATTCCACCACTATAGTATAGTGTTTTTCCGGGTCGAGAAGCAGCGAGTTGAGAATTTCGGTGGCCCGCTCTAAGGGACAACCAAGTGTAAGCGTTCAGTGGGTTCATGAGTCAAGTAAATCAAATGAAGTGACTGAGTGGAACCCTGCTCCAACGCCTCCCTCTTGCAAAAATCGCCGATGAGATTCGAGAGCATCTCTAGTGGAAGTCTATTAAAGCAACAAAGAGCCAATAGAAACGTAACTGAATTTCGATAACGACTTTCACAAGAATGATGAGGAGAAAAACGAAATGCCCATCCGCGCGATTCGATGTGATCAACGATTTGCAGAAATCACAAAGGACCAACTTGTGGCGTTTCAGAGGGCTCGCGTGTCAGAACAAAATGTGAGCAGAGTGAGCAGATGGCCAATAAAGGCTAACCGAGAGGCGAATTCGCGAAAGTGTTGCCCCATAATTTTCCCACTGAAGGAAGAAGAATGAAACAGCTTGGTGTTTTATTTCTGTCTTTCTTATTTTTTTCATGGCAATCGATCTTCCCAAAGAGCAGAATATCTCTGCTCATTGGAATGGTTTGGTAGGCTGCAGCAGATAAAAGCATCGTCAAAAGAAGCATATGTAAAATGACTATCATGTAAGATTCCAACCTTTAAACGTTTTTTTTTAATAACGAACAGTTTGGATTATAACGCATTAGATAACAAAACAACTGCATTCCTCAGAAAAAAAATAATAAAAGAACCTTGTCGCGTTAACCCCTCAAACCACGTAAGACATCGAGAGGAAGCAGGGCATGGTCGCAGTGTCGCCGTGTAATATCTCCTTCAGCCGCAATCGCCTCGCAAGCTGTAGGTCTCTTGACGAGGCAGCGTTTATTGCCGAGTCCTTGTCGAAGGTAGCCAAACCACGCGTCAATCCTTGAGACTGGAATGCCCCGGGCGAATGACGCAGACGCCCCGCCGTCTTGAGTGAATCGACGCTCTTTATAGAAGGCGAGCGCTCTGTCATTTGCGGCGAAGTGAGAGAAAGTGAGAAAGATCGTTTTATTACCCCCCGTAAGGCCTGTTCCTGGGACACCGCAAAATATGTATTGATCGCAGATGTCAGCCTAATTGCCGGCGCACCAGTGGCATTATGGAGCAGCGATTCTCCAGCCACTAGTGGCCGCTTGTCCTATAGCTTGCAGAGCTGTCTTACCGCGTGTGCTATTTTTCCGAGTGAATTTCTTTGCTCATTTTTTTCTTTCTTTTCTGCGTCGTTGTTTTTAATTATCAGTCGCGCTCCGCTTGCCCAGTGGTCAGTTGGTCAAGGGTGCGAGATACAGTAGCAAATAAAAACAAAACTGTGATGGGGGCCCGTTGAAAGCCGATATGTATACAATGAGGGGGCAATTAACCCCTGCGCTCTTTCGACTGGACGGCGACCGCGTAACTTGCATCGCCAATCGTGTATTGCGAACAGTGCGTAAGACAAGCGCCGGTCTCTTTTCCAGCTTTCTGCAGTACTAGAACGAGGTCAAAAGAATCTACCCACAAGGGCGTCCCAATTTTTTTTTCTTTTGTTTCAGGCCTTCGCTTCTGATTTCCCCAAATCGGTTTTGGTGTAATCTGGATCTACGGTGACAGATACGACAGCGTGATGCTGTTAGTACGGGAGAGGCTAACTTTCGCAATAGAAAGAAACCATAATGACATTGAGAGACAGGTACGTTAATCAGGGCCCTGAGGGAAGGGGACAATCATATCGATAAATAAGAGAAAGAGGAAAGAGAGAAACAGTGAAGAAAAAAATAATAATGTGCTCGTGAACGCAAGAAAACGTGCAAACTACTTAACGAGTCTGGGTTGATATGTGCAACATGTACTTATACGGTTTTTCAGTGGCTATGGGTTTAGAATCCTGATCACATAGTCGGGGACTTGATTCCCGTCCAGAGTGGTCACATTCTAGAGGGGTACGGGAAAAAAAGAAAAAAAAAACATTTATCTACCTGTATTAAGTTGCATGAAGCCTCAATCTGGAACCCCCTATTACGGCGTTTCTTATAGCTCCAGTGTTGTTATGGAACATTAAATTCCATGAATCAAAGGACTAACGCGTACAATACGCTTTTACAACTGTTTTAACGCCAAAGACAGTATGCTGTTTAGACATTTCTCTCTCTGGCTCTCCAATATCCAATCGTGCAGGACTACAGTAATTCTTGCCTCATAAATGAAATCGATAGAGAGAGAGAAAAGTAAAGGAAAGGCAACGACGTCAACCATGCAGGCATACGTCCGGTTTACTACCCCACGCAAGGGTAAGGGTGCTTTAGGGTATGCAAAGAAAGGCAGCAATATAAGTAAACAAATAGTGCAAGTAAGAAAGTAAGAATCCCTGTTGTGGGTACGTTCTATAGTAAAAAAAAATTTCATTATCAACATGCGGCGATCATCTCAAAGAGCTAAATGTACTTGGCACGATAAAGGTATAGGTGCGATTGTAGCCTAATCTACAAGAATAGATTAGGCCTCAATGTGACTGTTTTGGCCGCTATGTAAATACCTTACGCATCTGTGTTTTATAATTGTAATAAATACCATGAAAGGAAAACAAAAGAGTGAGATTGTGGCCTAAAGGTTATAAGGTATCGGGCAGCGGCGCCGAATGACCGAGGTTCGATCCCTCTATTGGGGGCACGTAATTCGATTTAATTTGATTTACATACATCGTGACCCAGGTTTGTCCCACTGTTTGTTTCGAACATAATTTGCTCAGCTCTATCTTGAAATCACAACGACTTACGAATGAAGCGAAATTTCGCGCACAGTCATCGAAGCATCCTGTAGCACTTCGTCAACAATATTAGGTGGACTCAGGTAAGAAGCAAACCGCAGCGGTTGCCTTGCACAGACTTTGAACATCGAGAAGGTATTTTTCACGCGCTTTTGTCCGTTTCGGGATAAAATGTCGACGTTGAATTGCGATTATTTCTTTTACGATTACTTGATGATTTGTTTTATTCGCTCTTGGGTTGCTCTGGCAAACAAGGCAGCGCCAACAACGACAGTAACTATATAGATTAAACGCCACAAGTTGTTGAGACTTATATTTTTCTTGTAATGTGTGTAGATATCAAAGTGTATATTTTAATAGTGTCATTGTATCGTTTTCTCATGCCATTTTCGCTTTGCCAAAGCTCTTAGGCGCATCCATGATTTCGTGTGTTGTAAACGTGCATTACTATTTTGGTGTATTGCATTTGTTCCTTTTTTTGTTTTGCTTTTTTTGTTTTCTCTACAAAGTGCTTAGTAAGTAGTGCTCTAGTTTTAGCTTGTGACGCCACAAAACTTCCACGATACGGCAAGGCGGAATTGGTAGGTTTCGCCACCCGTGATGCGCGGAGATGGTGTTACATGGAACTGAGCTTTTTGGTACGTCACCGAACGCTCATCTCTTATTGGCAGAAGCAAATGCACCGCCGCGTACGTTTACCCTAATGTAAGCATCTTCTGAAGCCTCTTCGACCTCTCTCGTGCAAATCTCTGGCTGAGAAAGGCGCCCACGGCGACAAACTGATTAACGAGCTAAGAAATTTTCGCACTTTAACATAATCAGCTGTATCGCTGAACGCCTAGTCCGTTTTCTTTCTTTCTTTCTTTTTTTTTTTTTTTGCTCAGGGCAATACGTAAGCTGTCGCCGTGCATTGCTTTTTTTATTTATAAATGGCAAATACTGTATGCCGATGCCACGACACTCTGATACCTCACGAATGCCATCGCTACAGAGACAAAAGTATCCGTACACCAATCACTGGCCTTCGTTATTGTTTTCCTTCTTTCGTCGGCGGCGTTTAAACTGGTAAATAGAATCTAAACATTTCGGCTCCCCGTTAGTGCAATCGTGTGCGTCTAGCACTTAACACCAGGTAAAGTAGTGCAAGTCGTGCACGCCGCCTCTACGCGGTATCGCATATGTCCGCCTCACTTCGGCGTGTTGCAGGTGTGCAACCCGATCGCCTGGCTGCGGGGAAACGGTTTTGTTTTGCGTATCGTTTTCAGTTTCTTCCTCCTTTGATAAGCGTGGCTACTACGCCTTCCTTGCTTCGGCGCTGCCGCTGTGTCGACACGTCGCCTGGTCACTTCAGCCGGCGTGCGAGGGAACCCAAGATTTTGGAGCGATTGCAGAAGGCCGGCTAGCCGGTTCTTATTGATTCGTTTTCCTTTTGATTTCTTCTGTTGCGAGGTGCAGTGCTTGGAGACGCTAGCGCAGAGATAAAACATTGGAACGACAGAAGTTGTTGGACCGACAAAAATGACCGCGGCATGCTTGCATGCATGCTTCCTTTTGGACTTCTTTTAATTATCGGTCGGTATCACGCGTGGGAGAGAGAAAAGAAATATGAAAAAAAAATTACTCTACCAAGCGAAGAAAGTAGATCTGTGCGTGGATGAAATGGGTCTCCTCCAGCAGTTAGCAGCAGTTCATTAGAGCAGCGGAAAATAGTTGCGATCTAAAGTCTTTATCTGTAACGACATGTAGCTAAGGATGCAGGGACGGTGCAGAATTGTCGCGGAACCGATTAACAGTTTCTATTTATGAGAATCATTCGCGTGTTTGTTGGCGGGAGCGAAAGTGGTGACGCTTACTTTTCTCTGCATTGTCGCATTAGGGCATGCATGGTATTAATATTTTTCCCTTAAACGTTTTGGCTCGTGAAGTTTGATGCTTTGCCACTTTGCATGGTCGAGCAAATCAAACGTGCAAACGTGCAAATCAAACGTGCTTTTTAAGGGGGGTTTCCTAAGCTTAATAGCGGGGACAATGCTTTTTACAGCTGCGGCAACGAACCTTTAGGTTCGCCACGATGTCCGCCAATAACTGCAGTCCAGAAAAATATGATGATGGACAGGGGAAGCGCCCCAAACCAGTGCAGACAATAAAGTGCTGTATTTGTTGCCTTCCTGTAGATAGAAAAAGTACAGGGCACCGAAGTAGAATCTCGGAGACACAGTCCACAGTGGTAATGTTCTCCCACTTGACATTTCCGACAACTCCTATTATGGCATGAAAGTGCTATCACCGTGTTGCTATACGGTATCGTCATGCGGAGCTTGAAGCCACGCGGAGAAATAGAGGCCAATCTGAGAAAGCTTTTTTTTTCAAGAATCAAGAATCAGGTTTATTAAGTTCATAGCAAAAAGCAACGTACAGATAAATATGCAGAAAACATACATGTCGTAAGGGCTCTGCCAGTGGCGAAGCTTTGCGGAAACGGCAATATATTTTGTGGAAACGGTGATTACACACGGCCGATACTATCTTTGCGGAAACAGCGACATTATAAGCAATATCGCTTGCATTAGTATCCTTTATCGGTACTGTTGATGCAGTAAGAATGTTACTAATTGCTGCAGAAACATTTAGGCACGCTACGTTCCGTTGCTAAAATCAGCTACTGAATTTTATTGG
The DNA here is from genome assembly GCF_013339745.2 of Dermacentor silvarum. Taxonomy (NCBI): domain Eukaryota; kingdom Metazoa; phylum Arthropoda; class Arachnida; order Ixodida; family Ixodidae; genus Dermacentor; species Dermacentor silvarum. The sequence goes on from NC_051157.2 coordinate 61,287,076, forward strand.
GGTATTTGGTTTTGTTGAGCCACTGGGGTGCAATATTAGTGGCGCAATGACTCTTAATGGCGACGTACGCGTACGTCGGGAGCTTAAAATATCTGTAATATCCAGCGATGTAAACAATAAACATATTTATGTCGCCAAACGAATCCAACGGGGGTATGATGAGCTTTTCAGAGACAGCAATTTAAATGATACATATAAGTTGTTAGATGGTTGTTGAAATTAGTCTCTTACCACTAAAAGCTGGCTTAATAATAATGTGAAGCCCCGGCGACAAATACTTCACTCTTCAAAGTTCAAAAGGAGGTGAGGGGAAGTGGTTGTTGGTTGTTGCTTGTTACAGGTACTTTTAGCCTGGAAAACCTCAGATGGCAATCGCTTTAGCAGAGAGCTCGTATGTTGCAGCTCAATACAAATGGAAATATAGTGAAATGATAAGGCTGTGGTGAGTGAGAAGTGGATTTCGCTATTCACCTGATTGAGGCCACTTTTTAAGATTCTTAGCTTGACACATTCCTAAGGCATCATTAGGGCGTTCAATTCGTTGCTGTTTTTATTTTTATTAACATGCATCTACTATGTCGTCTGCCCTGTTTTCGTTACTCTTTGGTGTTGTACAGGAACTGTACATAGTGATGAATTCCCTGGTATCTGTTACAGCGATGTACGAGCCCACCATTTTCCTTGTGGTTAGCATTCTCAGTTAGATATAATAATCATTCCCACCAAAAATTACGGAACCAGGCCGACATCTCAGAGAAGCGTCCTTCCGCAATAATTGCAAATGACACGACGCTTTTCTGGGACGTCTCATGGCCGGACGTCTCGTATAGAGCCAGCAACCAGCAACGTACCGCTGTTTGTATTGCGTTGCGTGCACGCCATTTAGACCATGGCCTTCCGCCTTCTTTTCGCTACACGAACACTGGAGACTGTGCGACACTTCGAGTCCCGGTTTACGTTGCCCGTTAGCGGCTACTGTGCACTTGTGTGCTCCCAGTGCATGTTCGCTGAGGTTCGGTCTAAAAATTAGACGAGACACAATACGAGCACGGTTAATTTGTTCGGCCTTTCACTGATAAATGGTGTACATTTATCGATGAAGCCGTCGCCATTCCCAATGTGACTGCCCGAGGGGCGGTCGTCCGGTGCCACGTCGGTGGCCGCGAGCACGTATTTCAGATGACAAACTCGCATTCCTCGTGAAACGTTGCGTGCTTGCGAAAACGATCGCTTGCTCTCGCTCCTTCCCTCCCTAACGCTTTTTCTTCTCTCACTTGTCTGACTCGAGATCTAGCGGGCAACTCTGACCGCAACCGCTGGACGCCCGCGAAGGATGCCTTTCCTGCATCGTGCTGTGTGTGTGGCCAGGCGGCACGCGGACACGCGCCCACAAGCAGAAGCCTAAACGACCGCGATGAGGCGGGCGTCGTGGTCCACATCGGCTCCGGGAATCTGGGTAAATGAACTCTTTGTCGGCGCAGAAGGGCTAAGACAAGGAGTGGCCGCGGCAAGCTCTCCCCGAGCGAACCCTTCCACCGATGGCGTGATGCATCACGTGTGCCTATACACTAAGGTTGGCCAAGTCGCGTGGCGCCTCCGACGCAAGAGTCCGGGAACTCGGACCTGCGTGTGCGCGTTTGACGCCCGGTAAACAGTTTATCGCTTTCCGTGGCCGATACTTCGCGGAAAGTATAGCGGCGAGCGCAACACGATTTACGTGACGCCGTGGATGCAAGGCAGTGCTGTCAGATAAAAAGACAGGAGAAAGAAAAAAAAAGAAAGAGAAATCACGAAATGAAAGAGGAAAACCGAAGAAGGAGCGAGTGCGGAGACTCGGAGAAATGAGTGGAAAGCGAAGTGAAGGAAACAGGGTCAGGAAAGCGGGCCTTCCTGTCCCAAAGCGAGGAAGCCCGGCTTGGGTTTTTATCGTCAAGTAGTGCCCGGCTCGGGGGGGGGGGGGGGGGGGGAGGGGTGTCCTCTTATAGTGGGTGCGCCTGCAGCGCTCGAACTTTGAGTGCCTGCTCGAAGTTGGATCCGGTGTCGTTTCCCTTGCACATTGAAAGGGTCGAATGAGAAAGGAGTAAACACACTCCATAATTTCTGTAGATATCTATAGGCTGGTTTCGGCCATGCTGCTTAAGATGGTTGTGGACTTCCACATAAGCCACTGTTGACATTTCTTGTTCCAGATGAGCCGCATAATAAGCGAACCACACTCATTCTGAAGGCATATATTTATAGCACATATTTTTCCCTTTGCGGATATAAAAGCCAGCGATAAAGGCGGGTAGTCTGTCAGCGTGTTTTCTTGATCCGTGATTGGTTGATACGTAAGATTTTTCTAAAATTTAACAATTCTACTGCTGCCCGTTCTCATTGAAAACGCTAGAGCGTCAACAACGGACGTGTTGCATAACTTGAGTTACGCAGTAGCTGAAGGTACATACTTCAAAAAAAAAAAAAAAATAGAGGAAACTCCGTTCCTATCCGGGAGCAACCTCAATAATGCATGGCATTGCCAGGAAAAAAAATATGTTTCCTCGTTTATTGATGTATACCGAAGCTGGTGCATATAGTTTCTCTTATTACGTTGAACTACGCTAAAATTAACTTGTTTGTTTGTGAGATAATATTAACACTCTGCATCAGCTACACACTTTGTCCATCGCGAAAGAGATGACTATAGTCGAATCAGTACAGTACACGTGTGAAATATGTCACGTGTTTCACGTATGAAGTTCAAGTGAAAAATTAAATGCGCATGTTCGGTTATGTTACTGCTCCTGTAACACATGTCCACATTGAGCCCTCTACACGCGAGCGTTCTAAGGTCACAAGAAACTTAGTGTATGCTGAAATCATCACGTTAGGCTTGACGTTAAGCGCTGTACGTTACGCTTCCCGAAGTTGAGCAACCAGCTGTATATCCCTACTTCGGTCGTTATGTCTGACTTCATTTTCGTCACAGACGGACAATGCGAGTAAGTGTTATTCGGGAGCTATAGGGCCGCTCCAGCGTGTCTGTTTCAGTACAAGAGACATCGCTACAGGTCGCCAAATTCATATGCGTCGACATGCCACGCTCCTCGCCGCTATTGCAGTTATCGGAGTTGAAATCCGACGGAAACGGAACAACACCTCTTCCCTCTGACTTTCTTTTTCTTTATTGTAGAAATTTTGCCAGAACGACGAATGAGGATAAATGAGTGCAGGGAGCGTTGTTCACTTCGACTACTGTAATATGCTGTCTATAATCCACTAAATAATTTGGCACGTTACAGTGCACGCTTTAACTTTTAAAGATCGCTTCTGATAGCCAAGCATGCCTAGTGCGGCTGCAGAAAGCAATCTCTTTTTACTTTGGACATGTTCGTAAAAGACAAGATCCTAGCCCGCCTAGGCATATTTACGCTCGTTAATCATACAGGAAAAGAAAAACACACACACACACACACACGCAGATTTAACGCCATGTCGGAATCTAAACGACGCGAAGCTTGTTTGAGATAGCGAGGTAGCAGTAGTAGGTGATGACATGCGCATGGCTCCGTCGCGTGTTGCATTTAGCCTTCTGTGTAACGAACACGAAAGTGATGTATGATTCTCGCCGAGGGAAGAATGTTGATGGGAAGTGTATGGCACAGATAACTGCCACTCATTCAAAATATCACCTCTGTGTCACAGTGGCACGAAACCGTTCTGGAAGGCTGACCGAGAATGGGCGCATTACACAGTGACACACGGAAGGCGGCCCATACCCAGTGGTCCAAGAAAAGGGTACACGATGTTATGCAGGAAAATCGTTGAAGTCATTGAATATCATGCGCTATTGCATTAATGGGTCTGCCTGCTTTAGAGATACCCTACGAGCCCACATTCTATGTTCATGCTTTCGACGTTTATTGTTTGGTTACACAGAACACTGTCAGTCAATTTGTCAATTCGGCGACAAGCATCACTTGCGTACCTACACACAGTAACACGAAATTCCGAGTGGTGAGGCAAATGAACCTTCGTTCTGAGATGAGCCCAGCGATCGCCTTCATTCCGCACGGGTATAATGTTTACGGCCACAAGTCATTCCTGCAGTCTATAACACCAGGGCCACATATTCACAAAAAAGCTCTTACGCTAGTAAAGCTGGTAAGAACAAAAAACCATTCACGAGGAACCGCGAGCGTATCACTAGCAATGGCCGCTGATCAATCAGGAGAAAGTTCTTACGAACAAATTTCTTTGCGAATTCGGCCCCAGCTTAACGGTAACCCAAGTAATCTTAATCTTCTGTTATGTTCGAACGTGTATGGCGAAAGATTAATTAAGTTTTCTCTTGTTAAGCTGTGGAACAATTTGCCTCTTGAAATAAAACTCGCAAGAAATTTTGACATTACATGCAAATGGCATTTCTTATCTTACCAAGCACGTTTTTGAGATTTTTATATTTAACAAAAAGTCAATATGTACGTTAATTTGTTCGTTTTTAGAGGAGTTCTCTGATTATATATAGTATTTACCGCTTATCTATGATAGTTACGCTATTTTGTCTGTGTAAGACTGCTCATTATTGCAATACATTTTTGCATTGAACCCATAACTAGCCGCTTTAGGCTATGGAAACAAATATCTTTGTACGCATTTTTCATATTATTGTGTAATAAAATTCCCCTTTCATTAATTGATTGAAGTCTGTCACTTGGTTATCTGTAAATGTTCGGATGTTGCAATCGCTTGTTAAGCTTCGAAAGTTAACATCAGTTTGATAATGTGCTGATAAAAAAAAAAGAAGAAAAAGAAACTCATAAGAAAGACCAGACGGTCCATAAGCTGTACATCCATTAATTACATCTGATCATGTTGGAGCTTACGCAGTTTCTCGGAGGTTCCACAAGAGAGACAGAGAGGTAAAAGCAAACGAAACATACGGAGGTTAACCAGAGCATATATCTGGTTGGCTGACATGTACCGGGAAGGTGGGTGCGAATAATAAAATAAAAAGGAGGAAGCAAAACAATGTAGAACACTACTCAGCAACCTTGTGTATTCGAAGGACCTACAGTGTCGCGTTAGGACTAAGTCCACCAGCCTTAGGCTGCGTTGTTTAGGACCGAACAATCAGCTTCCCCGCTTTGTGCCTTACACTTTGAGATCGGTGATATGGCACACTCCACGTGGCTGTGTCTATGGTTCGACGCTGAAAGAAAGGCGTTGCTTCGCAGCCTTCACAACATAGTAGGTCTTCTGCGCGGGACCTTTCAAGGCATAGTGTTCTGTGAAGTGTCTGGACTAACCATGAAAATACTTGTACACCTGTTGATTGCCTTTTTCTAAGACACCAAGATTGCTGAACGTTCAGTAAAACACATGTGCTGACAGCGTAAGTGAGGCTCAAGTGTAACAAATAATTGCCGGCAAGCACGTTAGGGTTTTAAAAAACTAATATTTTTTAAATATTCTTGGGAATGAACGTGTACGCGTCGGGTGTGGATTAGAGACCGGAATTTACGGCAACGGCGGTGGTGGTGCCGACTTCTCTCTAGCGCGGATTCTCGCACGTGTCGTGCGCAAGGTCATCCGCTCCTTTCTCTTTTTTTTCTTCCTTTTTTCTTCTTTTTACCGTCGTGACACTTTCAGAAACAAGGAAGAGCTTCCTCCTCCTTCCACCCTTGTCGCGCCCGGAACGCGCTGGAAAAGTGGCCCGCTTTTCGGCATCAGGAAGTGCGATGCGGAGAAAACCGTCATCTCCAATGGCATCGCGATACACCGCGAGCCGCCGTATACCGTACAGACATACTTTCAGGAGCGAGACGACGCTCTCTCTCTCTCTCTCGCTCGGGTCGCTAAAAAGATGCACGGTGACGACGTCGCGCGACCGATTTTAGCGGCGTCGCGACGGCCGAGATAAAGTGTGACGTTCCGCTAGGCTCGTTCCGAGCACGTTTTTATTCAGCCGAAAAAAAAAAAACGGGAAAATTCTCGAAAAGAAAACCAGCTAGAATTCGTTTGCTGAGGCGCTTTGCTCACTAAAGCGCGACACCACACTTATTCCTTTTCGTACATTAGTCGTCACACGGTTGGTTCTGCCACGCTCTGCTTCGTTCATTGGACAGCGTACGCAATAAAAATGCGCCATCGACTTGCTTCGAGAAAGAAATATATTTTTGATATATTACAGGAGCTGCGAACGTTACCTGTTTTCGGTATTAAACAGCGTTGAATTGGGGAGCCAGCGTTGAGAGAGAGAGAGAGAGAGTTTTCTGTATGACTTTACCTGTATACGAGAATTGTCCTGCCAGTTTTGCATGCGCGCACTAGCTCAAATAGAGCCCCGGCAAGAGGTTCTGCCCAAGCTGAAAACATAGGAGCACCTACAAAGCACTTTTCAGCCGTCTGCAGCTTCGAACATGGCTTTGGCTTGCAACACAACTAATCATTGCGATCCTCCTGCTACCACACGTGTATACGCGTGGAAAACGTGAATATTACACAGTATACTGGAGGATCAATCTTGCGGAGCGCTGGAACTAAATGTATAGTTTGAGTAATCAATCTTGTGTCTCTCCTTGTTTCTCAAAGCGTTCGTGACGCTCTAGAGTTGGTTTTCTGACAACGTAGTTTGCCATCTACCCTTGCCTTTAGGTTGTAAGTTTGCTATTAGTGCTTGCAAATAACCGTCAAACCGGCTATCCGGTTTAACCGGAGGGAAGTGAATCCGGTCTCGAAAACCGGTTGTGGTGTTATCCGGATTTCAAGAAGCGGATATTCAGGATATCCGGTGTAAATAACTCGTTAACCGGATATTCGAGTGTTTGGACATGAATATTAGGTCTTTAAAAAAAAGGAAAGGTAAGTAAGTTAACCAGAGTAGATATCGGGTTTTTACGAGCGGTTGCAAAAGTAACTACAAATATAAGATTACAAGAGAGAAAGAGAGGTAGTTTCAGCATAAGTATACAGAAGAAGAAATATCAGGCTATCCGAATATCCGGATACTATATATTAACGGAATAACCAACAAATAACCGATCACTCCGGTTATCCGGTTTTCAAATTCGAATAACCGGTGAATCGAATAAACGGATAACCGTATTTTCCGCAAACCCGGTTGGATGTTGCTGCACTAATAGATATCCACTCGAAGGGGCACAAAGTAAAACGTTAGGTCAATTTATACTGATACAGTGTTATTTCAAAACATCAAGCTTAACTAAGTTAGCATGATGTTTTGAAATAACACTTGAGTTACACGGCAATTAGGTTGACCAATTGAGGATAAAATGGACGTTCAAGCTTTACTTTTTATACTATTTTTGTTTTGCGCAGAAACCCAATTGCCTGTATGCCAATGGAATGTCACAAATTCCAATGTATTTTTTTTTCGTATTTAGGCCATTGTCGCTCAATAAAATTTCTTGAAGCTTGCCAAGTTCAATCTTTGGGTCTTTTAGAATAAAATCTAGTCAATTCTCGCAGATAAAATATTTCCTAAGCCCGAGTCGACACCGTCAAAACCCATGACGTCACAGCCAGCTGCTTTTATGTCATGCAAACGTGTACATTGTTTTACTCTTTCCCGTGACCATTTTTCACCCTGCTAAGAATTGTTACAAAGTTATATCTCGGCGCAAGACGTGCCTTCGTGTACTTATCAGAACTTTCTCTAATGTTGTCGCCGATTCTGTAGCAGAATAATCCTGACGCGAATACTTGCATGCGCGACGCGAATACTTGTGTACATTCTGGAAGCAGCGATCGCGCTGAAATGTACGATGAGTCATGCATAAATATCCGACCCGTAGATAAGATTTCGACGATCGATGAATGTGCTCACCGCTATTGTTGCGTTCTGTGCGTGTTGTTTGTTTTGCTGGGAACAAGTTCAACCAATCAAGAGGTGCATCCTTAACTAGCCCTTTTGGCAGTCGTATTCTTCGCTGTCACTACAACCCGACAGTACTGGGCGCGAGGCCCACCACTGGAGATGCGGGCGCTGCAATCGTTCTGACGTGCAATGTTGGATCACGTGATCCTACTTTGCTCTGACGAAGGGAAGCGGACGGTTGGAACGCGTTTTTTAACCGCGATTTCCTAGTGTTCTTCCCTTGGAACATCGTTGGTTTGCATTCACTTCATGTGCGCGGACACCAGGCGACTGCACAAGCTGGGAAAGTGAGCTCAATGTTATCGGCGGCGTGATACTTTACTGCTCCGTGCCGCAGTGCGCTACGTACGCGAAGGAACAGGGCGTGAGCTTTCATTTTAACCCCAAGGATAAGAAACTGCGCGACGCATGGCTGATAAAGCTTCGAATGGGTAAAGAACCAAGCTCATATGCGCGTGTTTATAGCAAGCACTTGCGAGAAGAAGTCTTCGTGTACGGACTCGGAGCGCAAATGTTCGGTGAGTAGCAGACGACGTTAGACAATCGCTCACGTCCAGTGTTCAGCGAGTGATACGCAATACGATACTTGGAGCACATGGCGGCCGGTGATTATAATTACGCCGCTGGTGAGAAATAGGTGATCAACGATGGGACGAATGCAGTCATAATGCACCACAAAGACTCTCGTTTTCGTGCGATACAGAAATGGATCAGTTCGGTGTCCCCAGCGCCCAACGGTGGCGCAAGTGACAGTTTGCCAATACCATCTAAACAGCACTAATTTCAATTTCTTCACGGGAAATTGTCAAAAAATGCGCTTTTTGCGAGTGTGCAGATGATTGCGCGTCTTACATCTTAGTTTCAGTACTCTAATGCGCAAGGAAAGAATAGGGGTTAAACAAAGGGGGGGGTTAGGTCGGCCTCAGGGGGGGGGGGGTACAACACCCCCCCCCCCCCCCCCCGTCAGTGCGTTACTGCGGAGGATTGGGGCATGTTGAAAGCGTGAGAAGAAAAGCGTAGAGCCGCGCAAGACGGACTCTACGTTGACGATGGCTACGAGATGGCGCCAGAGTAGCGCGCGTCGTCTGTTCACCAAAGCGCTGGATGAGCGAAGGTCTGTCAATCGTGCCCACGCGCTGCCTCTGGCGATCTCCCGATTAGCGAGGCAGTCGCGCAACACTTCGCTTCGTTTGGAACGTGCCGCATGAGACAGATTCTCCTCGCCTGCCAATATATCACGAAAGGAAAACACGCATAGAGCTGAGCTCAATTTTCGTATAAGGGAGTATCGCAATCGTCGATTAATTTTCGTTTTTCTATGGCATGAACATTTTCTAGCTCAGACACAGTTAGGCAGGAGCTGTGTAGATCTTGTTAGCACTTTTGACCATAAAATGATGACGAAGAATTAAAAAATGAACGGCGCACATATAAGAAAACAGACAGAACTTACGCAACCCATTAGCCTTGTAAAAGTATGACCACATACTTAGCAACAAGGTGATGGGAGATTTGCATTAGCACAGCTGATCGGAGGTTGTGTTAATTAATTATGCTTTAATGGCGCAAATGCTCGTTGTGGTTGACGCAGCACAGCTTTGCTTGCTTTTGCGCAAACGACAACGAGGAATTTGTGCGTTCTTGCAACAATCCATGCCCGCAGTCAGCTTTCGCCTGACAGCCATAAACTACAAGGTAATACTAAGTTAGCAAGATAGTTGTGCATCCCGTTGCTAAAGGTGGTCGTAAAACTCATCCTTGAAAACTGTACCACAGCAACACTTCGCCAACGACCTCCATCGCGCCATCTTTAGCGAAGCGGCATTTGCGTCGCTTTGTATCTCTAGGCATCACAATGCGTCATGGCCAATTTGCATGAGCAAGTGGCCATGGGCCAACCTTTCTTTGCCTCCTTCCCAGGGTTTGGCGTTCATTGTTTTCTCGCCGGATATATATATGCACAAACGGGCTTATTAAACCCTCTATGCTGACCGACAAATTAGTGCAAGTAGGCGCACCTCGGTTCTTCGGTTCTGCGTAATAATCACTCAATCAATAAATCAATAAATCATTTATTTACCGTGCCCAGAAATAACCATAAAGTGTGAGGGCTGGCGCACACATGCATTAAAAAAAACAAACTGCGAACGAAGGGTCGAGGAAGTGTGATGCGGAGAAACCCGTCATCTCCAATATCATTGCGGTACATCGCGAGCCGCTAACAGTCATGCTTTCAGGAGCAAGACGACACGCAATAATAATAATAATAATAATAATAATAATAATAATAATAATAATAATAATAATAATAATAATAATAATAATAATAATAATAATAATAATAATAATAATAATAATAATAAGTTCGTTCATAAACCATGCAGGCGTAATTCCGTTTTTTCTATGATTAACCACTGGGTGCGTATCGATTCTTGGCAAATCCGCGAGAATGGGTATGTGCCAATGTGAATCAATGGTTATAGACGTTCTGACCATTGCGATGCATGAGATCAAGCGTTGCATAGGAAGAAAGTAAAAAAATCACCGCCCCTTCCACTCCATGAAGATGGTCGAACAGCGAAGCTGTGTTAGTTACACCGAGTGTTACATGTGCATGTGTTTCACGTGATGCAATTGCGTAAACACAAGTAAACACATCCACAACAGGAAGTTATATTGAAACGTTGCGAGGCGAGAAGAGGCAGCGACTTGCAACACTGCTCAACGAGTGTCCAGTTCTCTGGTCGAAACCTGCCGAGCCGCCGCCAGAGACATCGGCTGCAGTCATGGACACTGCGCGCGTTCGGCGCGAACGCGGGAAAACGCGGACGACGTCGGCAGCAGCTCTACGCGTTGCGCCTTATCCGAAAGGGCGCGCCGCACAGAAACACATTCTCTTATCGCCTCTCCTCCTCGCGCCCAGCGCGGCCTCTCATTGGTCACCTCCTCCCCTCAGCGCGCGCCCTCTCATTGGTCACCTCCTCCCCCAGCCCGCCTCTCCTCCTCTGCTGGTCACGTGGCCTGCCCTCCCCGGCGCGGCGGCTGCTGTCCTCTCCTGGTCACTTGACCTGCGTCATGCCGGACAGACGGCGAAGGGTCGACTAAGAACAGCTTCGCTGTTAAAACAGTCGTACACCGTTAGGTGTAATTTCATGTTTTTACCAGCTTCACTAAAGCACCGCTTCACATAGACTGCAATATGTACGTTGGGTCTGCAAAATGTTTCTTGAACTTTAAAATGTTTCAAAGAAGTTTAATCTTGGGCTTTTTGTCGACTACTCCCTGCAGTAATGCTTTGTCTTAGATCGCTTTCCCCGAACTGCGTTTCGACAGCAATATCTTCGTATTGTTGTCTTACGAAAACATTATCACTTCACGTATTAATTTTTTTTTTGCGAAACTAGGCTGCTTTACTGGCAGTACTGGGCGCGCCGATATGGTAGCGATGCCTTCGGCTCGATTCCATGCCACTCTTAGCATCCACCGTTTATGGTTGGTTGATCCCGTTGATAACGCGGGCGGAGCATTGCTCTAACTATATTGACGAAGCGCGAGAAGCTCGAAAAAGGATAGCATCAGAAAAGGCATTGTTAGAAAATCGCAGATTTGGTTTGCATTGGTATTACCGGTTGCTTTCCGAGCTCTCGTTTTGCTTTTATTTCGCTTTTCTTTCGCGCTTTGTTGCATGGTGGGTTAAATAAATTCAGATTGTTTGCGATATAGCTTGTAGTCTTGCTATGTCATGGCCACGGAGTAAGATAAGACAGGAGCGCCGACTCGGCTCGTCTGGAAGGGACACT